>NC_048315.1:268905-334642 GCF_013100865.1 Trachemys scripta elegans
GGCTGGGGCCGGGATTTAAAGGGCCCGGAGCTCCCGCGGCTGCCGGGAGCCCTGAGCCCTTTAAATCCCGGCCCCAGCCCAGGCGCTGAGCTGCAGGGGGGATTTAAAGGGCTCTGGGCTCCCCGCAGCCATGGGAGCTCCAAGCCCTTTAAATCCCAGCCCCAGCCTGGGCGCAGTGGCAGGGAGCCCAGAGCCCTTTAAATCCTCACCTCAGAAGCCGGTGCGGTCCGGCACGGCGTACTATCTCTTGCCGGTATGCCAGACCGGACCAGCTTACTTTCACCTCTGTATGAAGACCTTGAGAACAGAAGCCCGGATAAAAGGGGAGGTGCTGACCATGCTTCTTTTGCTTAGTTTGTTTAAAAGGAGAAAAAGGGTAACTTTTTAAATTTTCCTCTCACAGAACTGCACAAAGAACTACACAAACTGGCTGCCTGTAGATGATGTTGCTGTACCTGCCGTAATCTAGCCTCCATAGCCACCATCAGGCTGTTTTTCATACCGGTCTTGGCACTTCACTCATTTTGCATACATAAGAGACAAGCAGTGAAGCAGCCTCACTGGTCCAGCAGATACCATACAGGACTGGGAGTCAGGAGACTTGGATTCTATTCCCAGATCTGATACTGACCTACAGTGTGATCTCAGATGAGTCACTTCACCTCTCTATACCTCTGGTTTTCCCTCCATCCCTTTGTATTGTCTATTAGACTGTAAACTCTTTGGGATAGGACCAGTTTCCCATTCTGCATTTACAGAGCATCTAGCACAATGGGGACTGACTGTGAATTGGGACTGATGACACTACTATAATATAAACAACATAAGCTTATTTATTAGAAAAGCCTCTGTTGGGGAGTGCTCTCATTCTTAAGTGTACAGACAAAATTTCTAAGGAGATGAAAAATATAGTTTTACCTCTTCTCAACCAGTGATTCGTTACCGGGCATGAATCATCAGCAGGATAAACTCATGGTAAGCCCCCTGCGCCAAATCAAGCTTTAGTGTAACTTCACTGAAGTCAACGGGAGGAATCATCCCTTTACATTTAGGTGGCCATCAGCTGTGGAGCAATAGGGATCTTCACTCACCTCCCCAGTATGTTACATACACACTCAGATGTGAAGTGCACATAAATCTTAGGGGGCGGGAAGGCAATGATATCATCAAGTTCCACCCACAAACCAAGCTCCACCTACTTGAGATGCCACATTCAAATGTATTTTGAACATTGTAATCGATTGTACATTCTGCTGAGCTCCTCAGGCACAATGCCCCCCTAAGGAGCTTCGATGCCCTGCTGGGCCCTGTTAGGCACTGGGGCTTGAGTCCCTCTTGATTAGGGGAAAAAATAAGCAGTGGTAACTTCCAAGGACCTGAAGAGGTCTGTGTAAGCTTGAAAGTGTCTCTCTTTCACCAACAGAAGTTGTTCCAATAAGAGATATTACCTCATCAACCTTGCGTCTCTAATAGCCTGGGACCAACATGGCAACAACACATCTCTGCAAAGCACCACACACTCATTTTGCTCAAGTGAGCTGTCACGCATAGTAGATTGTGCACATCTTCATAGTATATATTATACCTCTTTTCCTCCATGATTTGATCAGCAGTGAAACAGTTAGTATTGGGCATTTAAATTAACACCTAAATGAAATTAATTGTGCAATTTACCCCTTTCAGAGCTTTTGCTTCAGAATCTCTGCCAACTGAGGCAGACATCACTGCACCAGTTACACCAGTGGTTCCCAAACTGTGGGTCACAACCCCATTTCAGCAGAAGGGGTTACAGCAATCCCTAGTGTGTGGAGGATGCCATTTTGCTCTGGACAGTGTGACCTTGCATGTAGAGTGTGTGGGAAGACGTGATGCATGGACGACACCATTTTACTTTACAAAATGGCACTCTCCACCCAAAACAATCTTGTATGGACCATATGTATGAGGTCACACTGTGCAGAGGACATCATTTTGTTGAGGAAAATAGCATAATTTATGCAGTGAATTGTACGCATGGAGCATGCAAGATCATGATGTGTGGATGGCGCCATTCTGTAGAGAAAAATGGCATCTTCCATGCTGTCTGAGGTCCCGGCTGGAAATACTTCTTTAAAATGGGTCTGTCCTGGCAAAAAGTTTGGAAACCTGTGAGTTACACTCAGGTCCCATTTTGTAGGTTTTCTTCACAATCATAGCAGATTAAGGCTCAAGGTCAAATCACTGGTACATTCTATATGGTCTAACAAGCTAGTTAATCTGGTTTTATATCTGATTTGTGTCACTGGAAAGTGGGAAACAGTGTACATATGAATCTGACCCTTCTTAAAGATAAAGTTTAATTTCTGGAGCATGAGATGAACAAACAAATTAGCAACCAGGAGCCGCTGCTCCCAGACCCCTCCTCCCCCCGTTTTAGCAATTTAACCCATCCCACTCAAAGCCAAAAAGAGAAGCCAGAAATACTGATCTCCAACATTCCACTGTTGTCTAGCAATTAATTATGGAACTTACTTGCAAATGATGCATTGTATCCCCTTCTAGCAGCTGGTGCAGAGAGAGAATAACTGACCGCTACTGTTATCAGCTAACAGGGATTACTCTTAGAACAAGTGGTAGCAGTATGTGCAGAGAATCTGAAGAGCCCAGAGGTTCAAACTCTGCTACAGCCCTATGCAAAAGATAAGTTTGCAGTTGTATGTGCTGGAATTTGGGATTGTGGTTGAGGTTTTGTTGGGTTTTTTTTTGCTGCTTTTATTTTAGATCTAGATAATTCCAAAAAAACCCACAAACCCACTGAATTTGAATAACGTTAACTTGCAAAGTCAAACACTCTAATGCAAGAAAATGTCAGAATTAAGATTGTCAATGCAACCTTAATTCTATCTCCTTGTGTGTATACATTATGATACAATCTGCTTCAATTAGTGTACAACATGGACAGTAAGTGATGTAGGATCATTCAGTGGGTGAAGGTATCAGATGTGAGACTCCTGTTCAAGGATGTGTAGTGAATTAGGTAGGGGATGAAAAGAGAAAACATAAATGTACATTTTAAACATAAATGCTCTTGCACATAAATTTCTGGACTGGGACCCAGAAGAATTGGCTCTATTGCCATGTCTTTATGAAGGCACAGACTTTATGAAAGTAGGCAAGCTGCTTAAACCCAAATTTTAAAAAGTGTCCACTAACTACGTAAATTCTTCTGTGAGTCCAACATTAGATACCTATGCCTGATTTTTAGAAGCACTGAACACTCATCGCTCCAATTTAAGTCAATCAACGGGAACTGTGGGTGCTCAGCATCTCCGAAAAAAAATCAGGATCTACAAGTTGGGAGCACTCCCACATTAGTGCACACTTGAAAATTTGCCTGTAATTTTTCTGTTTCAGTTCCTTCAAGTGGTGTTGTGAAGATTAATTCATTAGTGATTGTGAGGCACACTTACTAGGATGAGTGGCATAGAAAAGCTGGTGAAGAAATGTAAAAAATCTTATTCAGTGCAGGGTTTGGGTGATGTGCAGTAAATACAAGATGGGACCACATACTGAATAAGGGTAAAAGAAATTATTGAAGAGCTGCCTCGTTCAGTGAGAACTTCCCATTCTTTGCATTGAATGGGGCAATGGTCCTTTGGAAAAGATCACAGAATCACAGAAGAATCATATAAGATGAGGGTTGGAAGAGACCTCAGAAAGTCATCTAGTCCAACCCCCTTGTTATCTAATTAAAGTATGACCATGCAAAGCATTGTTGCTACCACTGTTATATAACAACAAATCTTATACAACGTGTTATGTATGTCCAAAAGGGGTTAAGCATCCTTCAACCATTAGAGAGATGATAGAACAGTATGTAAATGGTAATTAAAGCCATTCTATGGTAAATAGGCTAGAACTTTGAAATGCAAACCTATATTGTTAGAAACTAGAGGTAATGCTAATTGTATGTGTGTACTCATATCTTGTTTAATGCTAGCCATGTAAACAGACAGTTCCTGTCTGTCACTATAGCTATTGATTCAGAGATAAAAAGGACATATTAACATTTAGATGAACGTAAACATAGTAACATCACTGTGTTCCTCTCTTTGAAATGTACAGCAAATCACCTGAGAATCATGAAAAATGGGCAAGTACCTTATGTTAATCTGTGTAGATAATTACAGAACCTCCCCCACTTACGCAAGAGCAAGCGTTCCATTCCATTCTTAGAGAACTCCACACTAGCAGCTCCCTACCCCCCTCTCCAACATTCCACATAGCATAATGGGCCACATCCTTACTCCACACCGGGGGGGAGGGGAGGGGGGCGAAGGGACGACAACGACAGCAAGAAAAAACACAGCTTCACATACACCAGGTATGGTTCTCACAGGTCAGTGTATGTGTAGGTACACAGGACTATATTTACACACTGAAATGGACAGAAGTGTTTTCTGCCTTTCCAATTTCAAAGTCTCATTCCATGAAGTTATGCTTAAAGTTTGTATTGCATTGCAGAAAAACAATATACAAAAAAACAGGCACTGATTTTGGCACTCAAATTACTATTTTTGGAGAATAAAATTACCTTTATTAGTTCACAACACACACTGCAGAATGCATAGCCATACTCAAAGTACACAGTATATGTAAATGTACAGTGCCACACAATTCCTAGCAGGACCCAAAGCACCAGGTCTAGAGAACAGTTCAGCACAGAATAGTACCATTGCTGACCGCTAAAGCGCTCTATCAAAGCCTCTGTCAATCACAAGATTTCATGTTGAGCTCTTCTAGTGGCTATTGTGTCAAACTCAGCAGAGAGCCACTCCACCTCTGCATTCTACCATGGCAGTAACTTCCCCCCTTTTGCCTCACATATATTATGCAGGACCCAACAGTCAGCTATAACCATGGGGATACTGTTCTTACTGAAATCCAATCTAATGAATAACTTCTGCCAACACCCCTTCAATCTACCAAAAGCATAAGGATTTCTGGGAGACACTAGGGGGATGGTGGCTGCACAGTTTACAGCTCTCTTCCCAACCTTCTAAAATCCATCAGCAGCTGAATCACTTTTTCTCCATCTCATTTTCATCAGATATTATTCTACAACTATTTTCTTTTAGTTTAATACCATTACAGATGTTTCTCAATCTCCAGACTTTCTACAAAATCCTAAAAAGCAGAAGCTATTTGAAAGTCGTCTTGCAGGGAGAGGCTGCCCCTTTGAGACTAGATGAAATTATGGAATGGCTAAAATAAATCTCAAGTGAACAAATTACCTTGAGAAGAATATCTGAAGATATAACAAATCAAAAGTATTACCAGTACACATCAAGTTAATTTGCAAGGCTTGGCATCAAGACTAGACGAACCTGAGAACAGAGTCTCCTCACAGTGCATACTATGAATATAAACAGGAAAGGACTATTCAACCCTGAAAAAAAAAGGTTAATGATCTTGAGGAAAGATCAAGGAGAAACAATCAGAGAATTGTGGGTCTCCCAGAGGGACTGGAAAAAGGAAGGTGTGTGGAATTTTGATCCACCATGCTGCTAGTGCTTTTGTTTCTGCACCCAGATCAGAACTTAGACATTGAAAGAGCCCATCACTCACTTGCACCAAATCTCCTCACCATAATTATAATATTAACAAAATATAATACTAAGGAACTCATTCTTTAAAAAGCCCATGAACTCAAAAATCTAACATGGAAAGGACATAGGCTGATGATTTTCCTGGTTATACCAAGGATGTGGTGGAAAAGAAGGCTAAATTCAACAGATCAAGAGCGTTAGCCAAAAGGTAAGGTTTGGACTATTTAATTTTCTTCCCTGCTACTTTCAAAAGTTAAAAAGGAAGGCAAGATACTTAGTTTTATGACATCAAATGACGATGAAAGATATCTGATCTCTCTACAGCAAAAGACTCTACAAAAGAAACTGACATGAGGAATTGGAATAACCTTACCAGATCAGTCACTACAGTGCTGGAATTCAGTTCTCAGTCTAGCAACAAACTGTACAAGGCAAACCAACCACTTTCTCCCCTTCCTTCCCCACTAGTAACTTGTTCAGCTTCCCTAGTTTCAATAGCAGAGAGAGAAAGCTAGGGAGCAAGTGGGTGAGGAGAAAGCTCATCTCTGATTGACCCTCTTGATCCTCCATCAGACTCAGGGAGCAGCTCTTGCTGATGCTGTTAGCAGGCTGGAGTGTTACACTATTGACACACCTGCCTTGCCTCCACCTACCCTCTCCCTGCCCCCTCATGATTCCAGTGCGGACGGGACACATACACCTTTGAGTTTGAGATCCTAACTCCAAGCAAACCACTTCACCAGACCTGGGAACTTTTTACACCTGTGTATCAACATTTTCAACAGAGAAGTGTGATTTTGTGTTCTGAGGCATTCTCCCTCATTTTTTGCCACCATTTTTTTTTTTTTAAAATCATCCCATTCATCATGGCTTGGCAACTTTCTAATTGCACAAAACTGAACAACCTTGCCCCGCCCCTTCCATCTCCACCCCTTCTCTGAGGCCCCGCCCCCACTCCCTCCAGCCCCCTCCCTCCTAGGGTTGGCAACTTTCTAATCGGACAAAACCAAACACCCTAGCTCTTCCCCTTCCCCGAGGCACTGCTCACTGTATTCCCCCTCCCTCAGTGGCTCGCTCTCTCCCACCCTCACTGGGCAGGAGCATGGGAGGGGGTGAGGGCTCTGGATGAGGGGTTTGGGATGCAGGAAGGGGCTCCAGGGGTGGGGCCAAGGGATTTGGAATGTGGGAGGGGGTTGCGGGTTGAGGCAGGGGGAGAGGGTGCGGGCTCTAGGGTGGGTCTGGGGTGCAGGATGGGGCAGCGTGCGATCAGGGAAGCTCTGCACCTATGCCTAGGGGCCACAGGGACATACCGGTCACTTCCGGGAGCTGTGCAGAGCCAGGGCAGGCAGGGAGCCTGCCTTAGTGCCGTGTGCCACAGACCGGTGCTGACTGGAGCCGCTGGGGTCCCTTTTCAATTAGGCGTTCCGGTCAAAAACCAGACCCTTGGCAACCCAACCTTCATCCCTGATGATTTCAGTTTGTTTCATCCCCATCTGATTTCCTAGATTCTGGGTTTATAGTAAATCTGGAAATATTCAATCCATTTGCCTTAAAATGCACACTTATAAGAGATACCAGATCTAAACAATGTAATCAATATTTAAGTTTAATGATTAATCTTCTAAATTTTCCAACTGTAACAAAAAATCTATCCAAGAATAATTATTATTGCTGGTTATGATTCACCAAATTACTGAGAATGTGTTAGTATAAGATTGTTAGGGTTTTTTTCAATAATATTAGTTAAGGTGCTTTTCTTTACTTTTTATTTTTGTTAAATGAGTTGAAATAAATGTTATGTTGATTTACCTTGCTGCTGTAAAACTATTGGGCAATGGCGTTCATACTATAATTGAGCGTGGAGAAGGCTCTAGGGGGCAAAGTTTAGGCAGAAATGTTCTGCCAATGAACCCTTATCTGCAAATGACCCATTTATGTTAAAGTTATTTAAACAATTTGTATAGCTCTCTTATATATCCACTATAGACTTGTTCTTAAGTTTAGACTCTAGTCTTCTTCCCCCTTTTTTGTTGTTGTTGTGAACAGTGCAGAAACTATGCCCTCCCTTGATATCAGTGTATTTCTTCTTTATAAAATTAGAAGGAATCTGTTATAGTCCAACTGAGTGTTTTGGGGGTTAGGGAAAGTGAGTGGTGAGTCTACCCCCTTGCAAACCACCTGGACAGAGGTGCTATTTCTGTTTGGATAAGAGTTACATATTTTTTTTAAGTATTTTTAAGGTCAGTTTTGACCATTTAATTTCTTCTTCTTCTATTCGTTTCCCACATTATACCTATCTTTTACCTTTGCTGGTCTGCCTTAACCTTTCCCTTTTCCTTTCCCCCGGGGGCAGTGAGGAGGAACCTAGATATACCATTCCTAGATCTGGAACAAACAATGACACTATTCAGCCACCTGATAAAGAGATATAGCCACTTCTTATGACTAATATTATAAATTGTGTTTCCTGGAATAGCTAAGGGGTGAATCACATGATAAAGAAAAAAAGAATGATCACCCATCTAAAAACACTGGAAGCAGATATCTTCCTACTGGAAAGTGACCTTAATGACTTGGAGGCAGAGAAATTTAGGGGGGTCTGAATGGGGAAAAGGGCATTTAACAATTTCTCCTCTGCAGCCAAACATGTAGTAATGTTGTTTCACAAAAGACTCAATTTACAAATTCTAGATATAAATAAAGATGAGGAAGGTAGATTTTTGCTGGTGAAGGCTAAGATCTCTGACTCTGTATACCCTGATTAATATATATGGACCCAATAAAGATGACCCAATTTTTTTTTCCAAATTAATTAATATCCCACTAGAATCAATTATCATATCAGGAGATTATAATGAGGTGTTGGACCCCTTTTTAGACAAGTCATGCCAACCCCAGCATACAAAAGCACATGCTAGAAACATTATAAAAGACTCTGTGGAAGAATTAGGGTTACAAATGTATGGCGGTTGCAGAACTCTATAATGAAGGATTTTACTTTTTTCCCCTCCCCACATTCCACATATAGATTTCTTCCTGATTTCTATGGATCTGGTGGATTCAGTACTTAATAATGAAATCAGGTCTATCAATCTCTGATAGTACACCAGCAATATGAGAATTTTTCCCTCCTGAGACACACTGCTAACCAATAGAAACAAATTTAGCCAGTACACTGAACTGTTCCTTGAACTTCCATTTAAGATTAATCCAACAGAAAGTCATATGGAGGATGCACTGTATCCCTCTCCAACTGTTCAAAACAGGTCCAACTAGTCAGACAAATGTTGACACTGTGATTCAGCAGGTGCAAACTTAATGCATATGCTCTGGGAATGCTCTTATACCCATATATTTTGGCCAGAACTTAACTGCAAAGTTCATTTTTTCCTATCAAATGCAATTGTATTACAAGCTAAACATGTACTTTTAAATCTAATGGATGTTAATTGGAATAAATCTGAAAAAATGTGCTACGCGGAGTCCTGGTTCATGACTGGGGCTCCTAGATACTACAATAAGGCAAGTAAATAACAGTCCTGCCCCGAATAGCTTACAGCTGTAGACGAAAAGTGACAGACAAAAGGTTAAAGGATACTGTCAAATGTACAATTTTATATACACATACTCACAGACATTTAAAATTATTTAAAATAAAGGTGCCAACTATCCTGATCTACCCCCAAAGTCATCATTAATCAGCTGATTTATTAAGTACTGTGGCAGGGTGAGTCTTGAGGAAGAATATGTAGGAGGAAAAGGTTTGGGCTTATGTGTTCCATGCATATGAGTAGCTTGGAAGAGAGCACAGAGAATTTTGAGAGACCCAGATAGCACTGTGCTGTGTCTCACGTCAGAGGTGACATCACTGCATCCCACTCTGTGTCAAAAATAGCATTATGCTCCCCATGTCCTGACCTCACTATACCACATGCTGGAGGCAGCATCAACTACTTGTGCACACCATGCAGGATTAAATCCTTCACTCTAACAGAAGTGGCACCTTGTTGGACCTTCTTTTAAAATGGTAAATAGACATTCCCTTTTAAAATTTGTAAACAAACCATGGGTTGAAAATTAGTTCAGATCTTGGCAGGTAAATTTTCATCTATTTTGTTATAAAACTATTTATTTTGCCATTTAAAGGTCTTAGTGATTTAGGATCTCTAGTCTAAAGGCTTTCCTTTCCCCTTCTAGCTAAATACATAGCTTTAGTTCAAAAGGATCTGTATTTCTTCCTTAAAAACAGTAGGAATTGTTTATGATGTAGACTAGAGTGAAGATCTGGTTCCAACTCTGAAAGACAAGTTTTAAACTGCAATTCCATGTGTTTAAAAAAAAAAAAAGCCTCTTTCTCAATTGTTGGCGCACACAAATTTCCACACTTTAGGGTCAGGTGATGACAATTTCTGTGTGTGGCTCCCTGGTTCTCATCTCATCCCTTTTTATTCATTCCTAGTTTGCCCTATGGTTCTCCTCCAAGGTTGATTTTAGTTGCATATCTCCAGGCTGCCATTCAAGGAAAGGCCACTTAAATTTTTCATTACTTGCCATTTCTCCCTTCAATATGGAATCTTGTTTTATAGGGATGGGGAATGAAGGGACATAAGACACGGAACTACATAAGATTAATTGTGTTTGTTGTATTCATCCTACTCCCATTCCCTAATATATTATTTATATTTGTATTATCATAGGACTAGGAGCTCTAGTCATGGTCCAGGACCCCATTTTGCTTGCTAGGCACTTTCTACACATGCATCTCATTCTTGTGATTTCAGTCTTTTTTTTTTGAACGACTGAGGAGAAAGAGATAGAGCCTTACAACACACTTCCTGTGAGTGGAAATCTTTTTTGCTTTTGTTTCTTTGTAGATGGAGCTATAAATGTGTTGTCACAAATCTTGTTTTGTATGATGAAGAAACAGAACAAGGACAAATAAATGGTTTAGTATGTTTTTTTTTTTTTATTACTTAAGACTAAGGACAGGTTCTTCATAGCACACTAAATCCCTCTTCTCTTACCTCACAATGAGAGCATGTTCCCCATAACATCCACACCTGTATTCCCAAACAATGAGAACAGATTCCCAATCCATAATGAAGGCAGATTCTGACACCCCAAACCACAAAGTCTTCGTGATTCTCCCAATCCCTGTTCTTTAAAACCAAGAATAGATTTTCCAGAATGCTTTCAAATGCTGAATACCCTTGTAAGAGTGTGTTCTCCAAAAAAACTCTTATACCACAAAAACAGAAATCATATTTTCACCAGCTTTCAGATCATGAGTCTCCTACATATTTCTAAATTGATTATTTCATCTCCAACTAAAAGAATTCAAGGGAAGAAAATAATGTAGACAAGAAAACCAAGACAACAAAACTGGGTACTTACATGATCAGCTTTGTTTACATGTAGGACCTACCACACCCCATATTTGTGTTTTCTATTGTAATTTTTTTAAATGCTTATGTGTATTTTGTAATGGTGAAAGTGTTAGACAACCATAAAGAGTAACCACAGAACCAGTACAGTGCTGGTCAAGTTAATCCATACTGTTTGCCAATAGGCCTCATCCTTATTATGGAAGGACCTCCACCTCTCTTACTGAGAAGCAGCGGCGAACAGCAGAGGCTAACTGTGGGAGTTTGCCTGGGAGCTGTCCGAGAGGAGGTACGCTAAGTGCTGCATTAGGGGGGCTGTGTTGGTGAGTATCTGAGTGTCTGCTGCTGGGACAGTTGGTCAGTTTGACCGTGTGCTTGATTGCTTGCTTGTTTGTTTGAAAAGTGTGAATTGGGAGTGCTTTGTTCCAGGTGGGCCTTGAGTGGGTCTGACTGGTATATAAGGGCAGTCAGCAGCGAACCAGCTGAGCAGCGAACAGGAGAGGCTAACAGCGGGAGTTTGCCTGGGAGTTCGCACCGAGGCTTTCATCTTCAGGTTTCTCTGAGTAGTTCCTGCAACAGTTGAGGACGTTCTTAAGAGGACGGTGATATGGAAGGTGAGCGATCAGCTGTTGTAACCTGCACAGGTTGTGCCATGTTTGTCTTTCTTCCACAGGACAGAAGCGACTTTGTCTGTACAAAGTGCAAGCTGGTCTCCATGTTGGAAGAGAAGGTTCGAGGGCTGGAGAAACGAGTATCGACTCTGCGTTGCATAAGGGAAAATGAAGATTTCCTGGACAGATGTCAGGAGATGCTTCTACGGCCACAATGTTCTGAAGATTCAGAGCAGGCGCAGGGATTGTGAAGAGGTTTGGCAGCATGTGACCTCCAGAAGGAGAAAGAGGAGCGTCCATGCACCAGCAATGGAGATACAGGTGAGCAATCGTTTCCATGTTCTCTCTACAGGTACTAATGCGGAGAGTGGACTAGATGATCCATCTGAGGGAAGGGAGCAGAAGGAGACTCCACCGATTGGAAGGCAAAAGATGCACTGTCCTAGGGATGGGGGTTCCACGACCACCCAGGAGGGTGGTGGTGGTCGGGGACTCCCTCCTCAGGGGGACTGAGTCATCTATCTGCCGCCCCGACCGGGAAAACCGAGAGATCTGCTGCTTGCCAGGAGCTAGGATACACGATGTGACGGAGAGACTGCAGAGACTCATCAAGCCCTCGGATCGCTACCCCTTCCTGCTTCTCCATGTGGGCACCAATGATACTGCCAAGAATGACCTTGAGCGGATCACTGCAGACTACGTGGCTCTGGGAAGAAGGATAAAGGAGTTTGAGGCGCAAGTGGTGTTCTCGTCCATCCTCCCTGTGCAAGGAAAAGGCCGGGGTAGAGACCGTCGAATCGTGGAAGTCAACGAATGGCTATGCAGGTGGTGTCGAAGAGAAGGCTTTGGATTCTTCGACCATGGGATGGTGTTCCAAGAAGGAGGAGTGCTAGGCAGAGACGGGCTCCACCTAACGAAGAGAGGGAAGAGCATCTTCGCCAGCAGGCTGGCTAACCTAGTGAGGAGGGCTTTAAACTAGGTTCACCGGGGGAAGGAGATCAAAGCCCTGAGGTAAGTGGGGAAATGGGATCCTGGGAGGAAGCACAAGCAGGAGAGCGCAAGAGGGGAGGACTCCTGGCTCATGCTGAGAAAGAGGGACGATCGATGAGTTATCTTAAGTGCCTATACACAAATGCAAGAAGCCTGGGAAACAAGCAGGGAGAACTGGAAGACCTGGCACAGTCAGGGAACTATGATGTGATTTGAATAACAGAGACTTGGTGGGATAACTCACATGACTGGAGTACTGTCATGGATGGATATAAACTGTTCAGGAAGGACAGGCAGGGCAGAAAAGGTGGGGGAGTTGCGTTGTATGTAAGAGAGCAGTATGACTGCTCAGAGCTCCGGTATGAAACTGCAGAAAAACCTGAGAGTCTCTGGATAAAGTTGAGAAGTGTGAGCAACAAGGGTGATGTCGTGGTTGGAGTCTACTATAGACTACCAGACCAGGGGGATAAGGTGGACGAGGCTTTCTTCTGGCAACTAGCAGAAGTTGCTAGATCTCAGGCCCTGGTTCTCATGGGAGACTTTAATCACCCTGATATCTGCTGGGAGAGCAATACAGCGGTGCACAGACAATCCAGGAAGTTTTTGGAACATGTAGGGGACAATTTCCTGGTGCAAGTGCTGGAGGAACCAACTAGGGGCAGAGCTTTTCTTGACCTGCTGCTCACAAACAGGGAAGAATTAGTAGGGGAAGCAAAAGTGGATAGGAACCTGGGAGGCAGTGACCATGAGATGGTCGAGTTCAGGATCCTTACACAAGGAAGAAAGGAGAGCAGCAGAATACGGACCCTGGACTTCAGAAAAGCAGACTTTGACTCTCTCAGGGAACAGATGGGGAGGATCCCCTGGGAGAATAACATGAAGGGCAAAGGGGTCCAGGAGAGCTGGCTGTATTTTAAAGAACCCTTATTGCGGTTGCAGGAACAAACCATCCCGATGTGTAGAAAGAATAGTAAATATGGCAGGCGACCAGCTTGGCTAAACAGTGAAATCCTTGCTGATCTTAAACGCAGAAAAGAAGCTTACAAGAAGTCGAAGATTGGACAAATGACCAGGGAGGAGTATAAAAATATTGCTCAGGCATGCAGGAGTGAAATCAGGAAGGCCAAATCACACTTGGAGTTGCAGTTAGCAAGAGATGTTAAGAGTAACAAGAAGGGTTTCTTCAGGTATGTTAGCAACAAGAAGAAAATCCAGGAAAGTGTGGGCCCCTTCCTTACTGAATGAGGGAGGCAACCTAGTGACCAAGGATGTGGAAAAAGCTAATGTACTCAATGATTTTTTTGCCTCTGTCTTCACGAACAAGGTCAGCTCCCAGATTGCTGCACTGGGCAGTACAGTATGGGGAGAAGGTGGCCAGCCCTCTGTGGAGAAAGAAGTGGTTCGGGACTATTTAGAAAAACTGGACATGCACAAGTCCATGGGGCCGGATGCGCTGCATCCGAGGGTGCTAAAGGAGTTGGCGGGTGAGACTGCAGAGCCATTAGCCATTATTTTTGAAAACTCATGGCGATCGGGGGAGGTCCCAGATGACTGGAAAAAGGCTAATGTAGTGCCCATCTTTAAAAAAGGGAAGGAGGAGTATCCGGGGAACTACAGGCCAGTCAGCCTCACCTCAGTCCCTGGAAAAATCATGGAGCAGGTCCTCAAGGAATCAATTATGAAACATTTAGAGAAGAGGAAAGTGATCAGGAACAGTCAGCATGGATTCACGAAGGGGAAGTCGTGCCTGACTAACCTAATTGCCTTCTATGATGAGATAACTGGCTCTGTG
Source organism: Trachemys scripta elegans (assembly GCF_013100865.1). Taxonomy (NCBI): domain Eukaryota; kingdom Metazoa; phylum Chordata; order Testudines; family Emydidae; genus Trachemys; species Trachemys scripta. The sequence goes on from NC_048315.1 coordinate 283,271, forward strand.
GATGAGGGGAAAGCAGTGGATGTGTTATTCCTTGACTTTAGCAAAGCTTTTGATACGGTCTCCCACAGTATTCTTGCCGCCAAGTTAAACAAGTATGGGCTGGATGAATGGACTGTAAGGTGGATAGAAAGCTGGCTAGATCGTCGGGCTCAACGGGTAGTGATCAACGGCTCCATGTCTAGTTGGCAGCTGGTTTCAAGCGGAGTGCCCCAAGGGTCGGTCCTGGGGCCGGTTTTGTTTAATATCTTTATTAATGATCTGGAAGATGGTGTGGACTGCACTCTCAACAAGTTTGCAGATGACACTAAACTAAGAGGCGTGGTAGATACACTAGAGGGTAGGGATCGGATACAGAGGGACCTAGACAAATTAGAGGATTGGGCCAAAAAAAACCTGATGAGGTTCAACAAGGACAAGTGCAGAGTCCTGCACTTAGGACAGAAGAATCCCATGCACTGCTACAGACTAGGGACCGAATGGCTAGGTAGCAGTTCTGCAGAAAAGGACCTAGGGGTCACAGTGGACGAGAAGCTGGATATGAGTCAACAGTGTGCTCTTGTTGCCAAGAAGGCTAATGGCATTTTGGGCTGTATAAGTAGGGGCATTGCCAGCAGATCGAGGAACATGATCGTTCCTCTTTATTCGACATTGGTGAGGCCTCATCTGGAATACTGTGTCCAGTTTTGGGCCCCACACTACAAGAAGGATGTGGAAAAATTGGAAAGAGTCCAACCGAGGGCAACAAAAATGATTAGGGGTCTGGAGCACATGACTTACGAGGAGAGGCTGAGGGAACTGGGACTGTTTAGTCTCCAGAAGAGAAGAATGAGGGGGGATTTGATAGCAGCCTTCAACTACCTGAAGGGGGTTCCAAAGAGGATGGAGCTCAGCTGTTCTCAGTGGTGGCAGATGACAGAACAAGGAGCAATGGCCTCAAGTTGCAGTGGGGGAGGTCCAGGTTGGATATTAGGAAACACTATTTCACTAGGAGGGTGGTGAAACTCTGGAATGCGTTACCTAGGGAGGTGGTGGAGTCTCCTTCCTTGGAGGTTTTTAAGGCCCCGCTTGACAAAGCCCTGGCTGGGACGATTTAGTTGGGAATTGGTCCTGCTTTGAGCAGGGGGTTGGACTAGATGACCTCTTGAGGTCCCTTCCAACCCTGATATTCTATGATTCTAAGCAAGTTGTCGCCATGACAACAGAATCTTTTGCCACTGCCAGCAAGAATGACAACCAACCAGCCATCAGATTGTGAGACAGGGTGTAAAGGCCCTACCTGGTTACTAGCAAGCAATGAATTAACTCCAGCTCAGCTTCACTTTCTTCATGTACAGGTACTAGAGGAAAGGTAAGGAGGCAGTGCTGACTGCAGGCCAATGAAGAGGCTACAAGAAACTCTATAGACCTATCAACTCTATTCACCATGAAATGGTTCAGGCTGCTAGTGAAGCTAAACACTGCGAGAACCATTTTATTTCCACAACCGTTCAGCATAGCCACACTAACAAGTCTGGGTTTTGTAGAAAAGAATAGCATGTCCACTCACAGCACCCCCTTCAGCCGTTGATGTACAAGACTGCCGAGGCACCTATTCTATAGTTCCTGGCACAAAAGATTCTCCATAACAGGTGCTGTTCTCAAGTTAGCAAATTATTGTTTTATGCAGTTTTAACGAATATTTTAAACTTTTTTTAAATAGCTGAACTAACAGCTTTTCTTTTTCTCTTACTTAATTGGCCTCTTAGAGTTGGTAAGACAACTCCCACCTTTTCATGCTCTCTGTATGTGTGTGTATATATATATATGTTCCATTCTATGCATCCGAAGAAGTGGGTTGTAGCCCACGAAAGCTTATGCTCAAATAAATTGGTTAGTCTCTAAGGTGCCACAAGTACTCCTGAGCTTTTCTTTTGTATCCTTTCCCAAGATGTAGGTACCTATCATTCAGGGGAAGGCCTGAGTGAACATTTCTCTTTGGGAGAGACCATCCAGTCCAGCCAACGTCCTCTGCTGCCACACGGATGGTAATGCAACTTGCAGGCCATTTAAAAGGAGGATGGGAAAGACTAATGGTGTCTGCAGCATGACGTTCTGGCAAGCCAGAGGGATAGGATTTCTTATGGGGGTCAGGGAAGTTTTACTTAATGAATGTTTGTGCAATCTGTAAGGCAGTTATGCTCACCAGTTTTCATATGGAAGTTTTAAATTGCTTAGTAAAATGGTAGTGAAAGGAAACTGGAGTAACAGACTATGCTTGCTTCAGCATGCAATTGCTTAGCACAAAGCACTTGTGCAATCAGTATTGCAGAGATATTTAATAACTGCAACACCAATCACAGAAATTTAGAGTAAAATCAAGACCTGGGTAAAATAAAGTTTGATTACTACACGTAGGGAAATGGAAAATTATTTTTACTTATTGCTGCATACAGAGCGGTATTAAGACAGAAAGGATGATCCAGCAATTAGGGCATTAGCCTGAGATATGGGAGACAGGTCCCGTTCCCTGCTAGAATTTCATCTCTGTAAAATGGGGATAACAGTATAGAATCATAGAAGATTAGGGTTGGAAGAGACCTCAGGAGGTCATCTAGTCCAACCCCCTGTTCAAAGAAGGACCAACCCCAACTAAATCATCCCAGTCAGAGCTTTGTGAAGCTGGGCCTTAAAAACCTCTAAGGATGGAGATTCCACCACCTCCCCAGGTAACCCATTCCAGTGTTTCACGACCCTCCTAGTGAAATAGTTTTTCCTAATATCCAACCTAGACCTCCCCAACTGCAACTTGAGACCATTGCTTCTTGTTCTGCCATCTGCCACCACTGAGAACAGCCTAGCTCCATCTTCTTTGGTAGTTCCCTACCTCACAGGGTTGCTAAAATCTTTAATGTATTTATTCTCATAAGGCATTCAGATACTATGGTAATAGGAGCCATATAAGCACCTAAAATAGACAGACAGGGACATATGTACACAGCTGTGTTTAGGTATGAAATTATTTGGCTTAAATTACTATAGATATAATTAAAATCATTCACAATCATGTTCTGAGTAGCTCTAGCATGTACAAACAAAAAGTAATACAGAAATGTGAAGGAGTGAAATGTCAATTTCTTTTAGAAGCAAGATTTATTCACTTGAAAGAAAAACACCCTATAACTTAGTTGCAGTGTATTCTTAATCCAGCAGAACTGACAACTGCAATTTCCTACTCAGGGCATACCTTGACAGTAAAGGAAAAACAAAAATTTGTTACTTGACCTTCAGAAATCAAGATAAAAATATGCTATAGGCTTTAACCTTCCTGAACTGCCCATTTTATTTTAGGTCCTTTCTGTGAAATTTACACAGATATTAGAAAACTGAATACTTTGAATACAGTCTAAATACAACACAGATGTTCTGTTCACATGGAAGCCTGAAGAGTGAGAGAGAATATATTTTGTAGCTTTTTTAAAAACAATGCACAGTGGTGCTCTCAGGAACATTTAACTCTACTTGTGTGTTGAGCTATAGGTAAAAACCCACCCAGTGACTCTCCATTAGCAATGCACATATACACAGGATTCTAAACATAATTCAATAAAGTGGTCATGAAGTAACTAGATCAGAAACCCAGTTCTCCAAGATGCTGACAATTTTCATCTTATTTTTCTTGATACATTGTTCTACCTCTATCAGGAGATAGCTGTGTTAGTCTGTATCCAAAAAAAACCAACAAGGAGTCCGGTGGCACCTTAAAGACTAACAGATTTATTTGGGCATAAGCTTTCTTGGGTAAAAGTGAGTTTTTTTACCCACGAAAGATTTATTTGGGATAAGCTTTCATGGGTAAAAACCCTCACTTTTACCCAAGAAAGCTTATGCCCAAATAAATCTGTTAGTCTTTAAGGTGCCACCGGTCTCCTTGTTGTTTGTGTGTTCTACCTCTATTTTCCACTCTTTAGTATTTACTAATTTTTTTAATAAGTTTCTGACATGAATCCAGCGGCAAGATGACCAATGAATATCTAAGAGGCTGGACAGTATTCTTTTTAAAACTGGTTTTCTTCCCTTCAGTTATTTTATAAATCCTTTCCCAAATTCTAATGCACCAACTCAGTGCTCCTGGGCCATACCAATTACAAATCATGCTAAGTGTGGTGAACTCATACAACACTGTTTTGAACACTTCTGCCATTTCCTTAATTCTCAATCACAGACTCTTCTTTTATACTGCTGCCGAGTTTAAAAGTTTCTATTTAAAAGATGGTCACAATCATTCTAATTAGGAGTCTTTGCAGTAGCCTCATTAGCCTTCTCACATTAACTTTTCTCCTGAACTCAGAACAATGGTGACTAGATTGCTCATTTTGAAAATAACTAACTCCAAAGCAAGAAGTGAAAAGAGAACAATAAGAAACACAGGCTTACAGTCTTGCACTCTCCATTCTGACTGACCACACGGATGATTTCTCCTGTGGGAATGTACTCAATTTGCAGTTCCATCTTTCCAGAACTAAGTTAGTAGATTTCTCTGTCCTTTAGAGGAAGGTGCTGACATCAAGGAACAGCAACAGTATTCTATGAAACAACGGACTGAGTAGGTTCTTTGGTCCTACTGTGAGCGGAAGAGCTGAATCCTTGTATTTACACTAAATGTAGGTGTGAGCTCAAACTACAATTAAGTTCAAGCACTAGTTTCCACTAAATTCTGGATGGTTACAGTGAGTCAAGACAGTTCCAGGAATCATTAATTTATGTCCTTGCTTGTTGCTGTTAACTCTAGACGTTCCATTTCAGACCCAGAGGACATAGAAAAGTCAGGTTGCTATGGCTGGAATTTGACAGTTATTGGCATAAAAGTACTGTACAGAAGACTTTGTAAGCACTGCCCTGAGATTTTACGCAGGAAAGATTCTCTGTGTTATTGGATATTGATATTGAGATATTGGATTTAAAGAGATGGTGCAACAGAAAATACCAACTATTCCCACTGTAACTCCAGGAAGTCCTTCAAATTACTATAGAACTAAATTGTTATTAAGTTCTTCATTGTTAACTAGTTCTGACAAAATCAAACATAGCAGTCACCATTATAAAAAAAACAAAAAGTTACCCCAAAGCATTTCTTACTCTAAGTACAAGGTAAAACTGTTGGCAACCACCATATACACCTTTGAGGCATCTATCAGTGTTGCATCTGGCTGTACTTTACTCTCTATTTTGGGGATAATGTTTAGAAACACTGCAAACGACCCCCTCACCTTCAAAGCCTCTAAACAGATATCCTGAACAGACCAAAGAATACCAACCAATAGGCTAAATGCTGGACATTTCAAAACCTGCTGTTGGTAGATGTATCGATTCTCAGTAGCCATATTTGAGCCCAGACACTTGTTTCCAGAGGAAGGTAATTCCAGATGAGGAGGATTGCTAGTGAGAATACTTGACTCCTAAAACATTTATAAATATATAGCACCTTAAATGTCACCCACAAATGAAAGGATTAACAAGAAAAGAATGGCACAGATGATCATTCCATTGCAGGTCTGAGAACAAATAAGTTTGTTGCTTGCATTGATATTTCTTTCCCTTGGAATTATTATTCTACCCTTAGGTATTATGTGACAGGAAAGATTGTTCTAGGCCAAAAGGCATTTCCCTGGTCATGCATTTTTCATTCTACCTTCAAGGTTGATTCAAAGGCTAGAAATCATTGGTTCCTTTTCCAGAGCTATTTCCTGGGATAAAAATCATTGCTTCATCATTTCTCCAGCTGGGAACTGTCCTATTCCCACAACCATAAAGCAGTGTCTAATCTAGCCTTCCTATCTATGTACTTAAGTATTCATATCTTTGTATGTGAAATCTAATGTGTTTCTCAGATCTTCTTCAAAGGAATAATTTCAATTATATGCATAAAACTTCTGGATCTCAGTAGCAAACAAGAAAGGGTAAACAGAAAAACAGAAGAGGAAAGTGAAAAAGCTAGAAGAAGAGGACAGAGAATAAGTAAATACAAATAGGCAAGAGAAGAGACTCATAAAAAAAGGTAAAATGTCAAACAGAGGAGAAAGGGGAGGCCATGCATTAGACCTTAAAGGAGAAGCCAAGGTTGTAGCAAAGCAATTGTTTACTACACTGAAGTCCTCACCACTACTTGTGTGGGATTGACATAGTCAGATGCATGAACTATTGTAGCCATGTCAGTCCCAGGATATTAAAGAGTCAAGGTGGATGAGGTAATATCTTTCATTGGACCAACTTCTATTGGTGAGAGAAACAAGCTATTGAGCTTACATAGAGAGTGTAATCAATCACAAATAGTCAGATGAAGACAGTCAATTTCAGGTCAGAGGCATAGCTGGCAATTAAAATTATCTTAAATTTTTATTCTTGTGGAATATGTCTCTTTCTTCCTGAAATTTCCTTGTGGCTTCATATTTTTATTCTTCCGGCATCTCCCTCTGTTTCCTTCCCCTCTTTGCTTCTCTCCCGTTTTTATCTCCATGTCTAAGATTTCCTCTATGACTTCAACGTTTTCCTCCAGTAGCATATAAGCTAGAGAGAGGAGCCAAGTTTCCCTAAACCAGTTTTCCTGCTTTTTCCTCTGTTTTCTGGTTTGATTATATACATTACCTGACATTTAGTTGTAGTAGACCTTGCGGTAGAAAGAAGGCAGGACTCTGTTACAATCAATGTACATGGGATTTTTTTGTTTGTTTGTTTTAAACTGAGGCTTCTGGACAGACAAAATCTACAAAGTTCTCCCTGGCAAACTAGCTTTTACTGTAACTAAACACTGCTTGTGTTATCAGACAGGATATCCCTAAGCATTGGGTTGGACAAAGCAGTTATTGGAAGACTGGGGACAACTCTACAGTACTCTGTACTGCATTCTGATTTCTAAGGTTTGGACCTTTCCCCGAAATGGCAAGGTCCAAGAATGTGGAGGGAGAGGGAAGATTAACTATATCTAAATAACTAGCCTCAATTACTTCCTTTAAATCCTACTTTCCACAGAACACAATGGACATCATTCTTCTCCAACAGAGATATCTGGAGAGAATGAGAAGTTGAGGAATCAGAAACAAGAACATAAAGTAGTACTCTATGTTAACACATAGAGTGTGAGCTACAAATCTGTTAAAAACAATGTAATCACTCACTGATGAGTTCTTCTGTGACCTTCATATACTGTTATTCTGAAAACAATTGCCTCATTTCATTCACAGTAAGGTAGAAAATCTGCCATCGCCAGGGTACAAGAGGATGATTTGAAATATTCCTGGTAGTCATGCAGTTCTCTGTCTCCAAAAAAGCCACCACAGAGTAATTTCTCCCTCAACAAAAACATAATAATTCAAGCTTTCTTGAACTGGCCCTTCCACTGCAGCATATTAATTAAGGGCAGGTTCATCTGAGTGTCACTGCTGCAGGAGCAGAGAAGGAAATAATGGTGGTGCAGACAATAGCCCTTATCAGAGTGTATTTTTAGGATACAGAAAACACACAATACAGCTCAGAAATATTTCCTGTTTACACACAGCTGTACTATCTATGTCCAGAGATACATTGTTTTTCCTGAAGTCAGCTGAGAATTAGAAATTTCCTATGTGGATGCTAAATAAGGATAAGCTTGCTAAAGTTCCTTGGTAAACATCCTTCCTATTTTAATAGAAAACAAAAAGTGTACGCCGACAATGCTGACCCATGAAGAGCTGCCCACCTTATGGACAGAAGTAGTAAGTGGCAATTTACATTTAACATGCAATAAATTAATTTACTTTAAAATATATGTCAAGATACAACTGCTTCTTTGCAGGGAGAAGACAAAATATTCTTACCTCTTAAATCAGTGGCTCTCAACCTTTCCAGACTACTGTACAGCTTTCAGGAGTCTGATTTGTCTTGCAAACCCCCAAGTTTCACCTCACTTAAAAACTACTTGCTTACAAAATCAGGCATAATATACAAAAGTGTCACAGCACGCTATTACTGAAAAATTGCTTACTTTCTCATTTTTACCATATTATAAATCAATTGAAATATAACTATTGTACTTACATTTCAGTGTATATTATATAGAACAGTATAAACAAGTAATTGTCTGTATTAAATTTTAGTTTGTACTGACTTCGCTAGTGCTTTCTATGTAGCCTGTTGTAAAACTAGGCAAATATCTAGAGGAGTTGATGTACCCCCGGGAGACCTTTGCGTAAGAGAACTGTTTTTATAACAATTTGGTTTAACTTTGCGATTTCAGACAGTGGTTCTCAACGTGGGGTACATGTATAGAATACATTTATTCTAAAGTTAATTCAACAACTTAAATGGATTAAGCATTTTTACAAAGAACACGCCAAGAAACATAGCTGGAATCAAAATCTCAAGTATTTAATGAATGAAAGGGAATTGTGGTAAAGTGCTTTGGGCAAGGATCTAAGTAACCAAACCCTCCCTCCTCCTACTCTTTCTCCTCTGAACAGAACTGCATCTGACTCTTCTCTCCTTCACCCCTCCATGTTACTGTCATCTACCATCCATGCAACTCCTCCATCAGTCGTCCTCTCTGATTTTGACTCCTGGCTCTCTCTCCTCTTCTCATCAATCTCCCATGCTCATCTTTGGTGATTTCAGCTTCCATGTTGATGATCCATCGGATGCCTTAGCTGCACATTTCCTCACCCTAACCTGTTCATTAGACCTGCAGCCTGGTTCAACTCTCCCACTCATGAAGTTCACTCAACTTGGTTTCCACCAAGCACTGCTCTGTCTCTAATCTCTGTATTGTTGAGTTTCCCCTCTCTGATTACCTGGTCTCTTTCAATATCACCCATCAACTACCCCTAAAAAACACTTTGCCTCCCAAAAACACTCTGCCTTTTTGTGACTTCCACTCCATCGGTGTTGATGATGTCTCATCTGCTCTCAGCCCTCTCCTTCTATCTTCCATTGATATGGTTGTTGATTCTGTCCATGCTTCACTCTCCTTCACCCTTAATTCTTTTCCTCCTTTCCCCCATTGCAATTTCTGCCCTGCCAACACGCAGCTCAACCCCAACATCCACTTCCCCCACTCCTGCTCTCTCATTGCAGAACCTTTCTAGCAGAGATCCCATGATCAGGTTGACTTCCTGCACTACAAATACATTCTGACATCTTCCTAGCTGAACAATTTCACTCTCACAATCCCAGCACCTTTTCACCACTTTTGACACTCCTCAAACCTTCCCCCACTCCTCCCTTCATTTGTCTCTCCACATAGGATCTTGACAATTTTTTCCAAGAGAAAATTGACAATACACAACATTGACCTCCCTCCTCTCAGCTCCCCTCCCTTTCTCTCCTTCTCCCATCACAGATGCAGAAGTTTTTTGCGAGCTTTCCTCTTCTTGCTGACCCCTTCCCAAACCATCTCCTGATCTGCCTCATGCCCAGTCTGATCCCCTCCCTAACTGCACTTAATCTCCCCGCTCTCCTTTTGCTCTTTCCCCTTACAATACAAACATGTTTTAGTCCAGGGGTAGGCAACCTGCGGCACGCAAGCTGATTTTCAGTGGCACTCACACTGTCCTGGCCACCGGTCCGGGGGGCTCTGCATTTTAATTTGATTTTAAATGAAGCGTCTTAAACATTTTAAAAACCTTATTTACTTTACATAAAACAATAGCTTAGCTATATATTATAGACTTATAGAAAGAGACCTAAAAACATTAAAATGTGTTACTGGCACACGAAACCTTAAATTAGAGTCAATAAATGAAGACTCGGCACACTACTTCTGAAAGGTTGCCGACCCGTTTTAGGCTTTGTCTACACCATATAGCTTTTAGCGACATGGCTGCATTGCCACATCTGCTAAAAGTTGTGTAGTGTAGCCACTCTTTGTCGGCTCTCCTGCTGACAAAAAACTTCCATCCCCAACAAGCGGGGTTAGCTTTGTCAGCAGGAGCACACTCCTGCCGACAACGCACTGTTCACACTGGCACTTATCGCCGCAAAACTTTTGTCTTTCCGGGGGGAGGGAGGAGGAAGGGGTTTAACACCTCTGAAAGACAAAAGTTGTGTCATTCAGTTGCCAGAGTAGGCATAGCTTAAGTCTCTCCCAGCTTTAAAAAATAAAATAAGATAAAAAATAAACCACACTCTTGACACAGCTTGCCTCTCCCAACCAACTTCCTCTTTTCACCTCTAAGATCATTTAAGGTGTTGTTTACAATCACTGTCTGGAGTGTTTCTCTCCTCCAATTACATGCTAGACCCTCAGGCTTCCTCCCTTTGTACTCCACTGAAGCCACTCTTGCCAAAGTCTTTAATTACCTCTTTCTAGCAAAACTCAGAAATAGTATACCATCCTCCCCACAACCTGTCAGTCATCTTCCACACTGCCGCCCATGCTCCTCTTCTGGAAATCTTGTCTCCCTTGGATCCATTACTGGGTCCTTTTCTGATTCTTCTCCTACCTTTCTAATCACTTCTTCAGCACGTACTTCAGAGGATCCTCCTCACCGGCTCCTCCAGCTTTCTGTGGCGGTTCCACAGAGCTCTGTCCTTTATCTCTGGGTTCTCACATCCACAAACACAAATTCAGCTATCAACTCTATGCTTACCACTCATAAATCTATTTCTCTACTCCAGACTTCTCTTTTCCTGTCCAAACTGAAATCTCAGTCTGTCTCTGACATCTCCTTGTGGATATGCCATCAGCTCAAATTCAAGGTGGCTAAAACAGAACTCCTAATTTTAGCCTCCTCTCCAGCCACCCAAGTTCTCTCCGTTATTTCTTTTCTTAACCACCATTCTGCCCGTAACCTGGGCATCATCTTCAACTTGGACCCCTCTATAGCTCCTCACATTGAGGCTACATCTAAATCTTGCAAATTCTTTCTGAAGAACATCTCTAAGATATGGTCTTTCCTATCCATCAAAACAGCTAAAACTCTCATCAGCTCATGTCTTGATTTTCCCTCTGGGGCACCTGGCACTGGCCACTGTCGGAAGACAGGATACTGGGCTAGATGGACTTTTGGTCTGACCCAATAGGGTCATTCTTATATTCTTATGATTACTGCAACATCCTTCTCTCTGGCCTTGATAAATGCAATCTTGCCCTGCTCATATCCATTCTGAAGACTGCTGTAAAGATAATTTTCCTAGCCTATCACATTGACCATATTGCCCTTTGAAACCCTTTCTCTGAAACACTTCACTGGCTCCCCCTTCTCTACCACATCATACAAAAGCTTCTTGTCTTCACTTTTAAAGCCTTCACACCTATCCTTATCCTTCCTATCATCTTTCATTCTTTATCAAAATGTTGACTCCCTCCTCTGAGCAGCCCATGAGGCCAGCCTCCATCACCCACTTGTTAAATTTTCAAACAAGCACATTCGTGCTTTCTCCCAGGCTACCCCTCACACTTGGGAGAAGCTCCCTATAAAAAACCTCAAAGCCACCTCATTATCCTCCTTCAAATCCCTCCTTTACCATGAGAGCTACAAGAAACTTGACAATGGCTAAGCTGGTGGTGCCACTGAGACTGCAGCCTATTGTGCTGATCAATACAGTTTCATTGTATTCCCGTGACAATCTGTGGAATATCTGTACTATTTATAAAATTGTGTGAGATTATAAACTCTTTGTATTTTAGCAAGCTGCAAACTCAATTTTGAATGTGAGGGTTAGTTACCTTTTCTGTTGGCTCTTTACCCCCCACACTGAACTGAAATTTCAAAGGGTAGTGAAACCAGGCTGACAACAGAGGTTCACTAACTTGGGATAGTCCTCTATTCAAATCCAAACATCCTACACAAAGCATTGGCTCCCAACCAGGGAGAGGTCACCTAGCAATGAAGTCACCAATAAGGGTCTGGGATCACCTGACGAGGCTGATCCACTCAACCAAAGGACTGAAAGGTTATAAAAGGAGCCACAGGGGAACACTAGGAGAGCCACACAGGAAGTTTGGGCAAGAGGAGGGAAGGGGACAGCCTGGACAAGGTCAGAATAGGCAAGTTGGGGAGAGGAGGGGTGAAGCTCCACATTTCAGGACACAAATCACACAGTGCAACAGAAGGATACTGGGTGGCCCCAAAAGACCATGACTCCAGCCGAAAGAATGCTTCAGAGTGATGAGGAAACTGAGGCAGGAAATATCTATAGGGTTTATTATTTTTTTTATAGATTGGTGTATTTCTCATGCTATTAAAGAGAAAGAAATGGTCATTTAGAATTGTGCGTGAAGTCTGTGTTGTTCAGTGTTTACACCAATCACATGCCCTCTTGAAGAGATAAATCAGAAGGCACACGCATTTAGGTGAATTCTGGTGTTTAAGCAACATGGAGAGTCTGAAGGGGTCAGCACTGGTAACAGGGACAAGGCAGTTCGACCATGGAAGTATCAGCCCTCAAGACAGGATGCTAGGCAGAGTGCTAGGCAGGATGCTAGGCACCTTGAGTGTGCACCTATAGACAACAACACTGGGAAAGTGCATGGACTCTTCAGTGACTGGCTCCCATCACAGCAGTCAGGTGAGTGGCCAAGAGGGGCTGATCGACTGGACATGCAACAACTCCCCCATCTGTAGCTTGTTTCATCTCCACCTCTGACCTCTCATACTTAGATTGAAAGCTCTTAGGGGCAGGAAGAGAATTATCTTTTGTTCTGTCTTTACACAGTGCACGAGGTCTGGCTCATTGACTACGGATCTGTGGTAATACAAATAATAGAATATTGCCAATTCCAGGCATTAATAATCATAAGTCAGGTGCCCCAAAAGCATGAGATTAAAAAATACATTTTGGGATCCTTCTATTTACCTTCTAGGGTAATGATGAGGTCACATTTTAGAAGTTTTCTCAAAAACCGAAAGGGCTGGAAACTTTTTTTTTAAATGAAAAAGCAAGCCAATATTCTCACATTTCCATGACTCAAGGAGCTGGGACTTTGGGGACGGGGATGACCCAACAGCTTTGTCCAACCCAATGGATAGGGATATCCTGTCTGATAACACAAGCAGTGTTTAGTTACAGTAAAAGCTAGTTTGCCAGAGAGAACTCTGTAGGTTTTGTCTGTCCAGAAGCCTCAGTTTAAAAATGTACATGGGATTTTTTTTTTAAATCAGGATAAACGCATGGGTGGTGTGTGGAGGAGGAGAAAAGGAAGCGGAAGAGCAGCTCATAAAAACTATAAGAAAGGTATAAAAGCTTCCTTATACCTGTAACTCTACTCTGAAACCCATACACATTTTTGGGTCAACTGAGGTTGCTCATGAAACCTTATTGTTGCCCCTTTTTGACCTGAAAAGGTAGTCAAAGTTTGGGGCCCTGGGTGTGTTCCAACTGGGAACAGAAATTGGTGATAGTAAATAAACAAAACTGCATCAAAGAACGTACAAAGTCCTGTGTCTGAACATGGAGGGACTCTAAGAGCAGGAAACAGCTTTTTGTGGGTCACAACACCAAGAGCACTCTTTTAGCCTGCACCACAACACAAAAACTGCTTCCCAGGTTTCTTCCAGGGTCAACCATGTTGCTGTCAGCTGCTTGTCCAGGCTCTCTCTCTCAGGCTATGTCTATACTACAGACCTTACAGCAGCAGTCTTCTGTGTAGCCGCTCAGTGCCAACAGGAGAGCTCTCTTTGGCATAATTACACCACCCCCAACGAGCAGTGGTAACTACATTGGCAGGAGAGTGTCTTCTGCTGACACAGCGCTGTCCACACTGGCACTTTTGTTGGTGAAACTTATGTCGGTTGGGGAATGGGTTTTTTTCAGACCCGACTGACAAAAGTTTTACTGACAATAGTGCTAGCGTAGACACAGCCTCAGTCTATTCTTATCTGACCCCCGACTCTGATCTCTCTTCCACCACCCTCCCTACACCTGTACCCAAAACAATCGTCAGTCAAAATCTTCTGGGCAAGTTCACAAACCTCTTTTGTTTTAGGTGGAGCTATGGTTATGTTACTTGAAGGGTGAGTTCACATCTAACAATTGCCATGGGTTTTAACTCAACCCATTACAAGGTTTCACCCAGCTCATAAACATTATTTTTGGCATTTCCTAATCTGAATGCTTAACAATGCAAACAATATTCACAACAGGTGGGTTTTGTTTTTAAAGAAAAAAAAAATCCATAATTTTGTTTTCTGGCTTGACACCATTGGGACCATATATCCTCTGCAAGGTACAATGAAAACTGAAACAAGGGATTCCTGTGGAGCCCTTGCTTTATTCAATAGGTGTCTTATGCAACTGAAACATTATGTCAAGTGCATAGTTTATCATGTAAGCCAGTATGCACTGAATGAAGCAGAGCTTCTATGTGCTCTAGACTACAAAGAGAATGAGACTGTTCTTTAACGGCATGTCATATTGCTCAGTTAGCCATGTATCCACATACATCCTTCCTTTGCTTAGAAGAAAGTAAACTGTGTTTAAAAAAACTGGACCCTGGGTGCAAAGAATGCATAAAATTAAATTTTCAACTTTTCTCATAAGTCAAGCAAATCAAAACCAGTTTTCATCTGAACACTCAGCATTTCTGACTCAAGGCTATTTCACTGCCAGCTTTCTAAACCCAGCTGATTCAATATTAGAGCTGCTAAAAATAAAAAATTTTTAATGGAAAGTGAATTTTTGTTTTGCTACTACTCACTCAAGTGAACTGTTTTTGCTTAGGAAAGTTAGAAAAGATTAAATTCTAGGTAGTAACCAGACCTGGAAAAGTTCTGCCTGAAAAGTGAAAACTAAGTTGTAGGCACATGACATTAAGTCACCCATGCCCTTCAAGGAATCTTGGCAAACTTCTCCAACAAAGCAAAACAAAACATCAGTGGACAGAGGGTTCATAGTCACAGGAAGGTGAGTGAAAACTGATGCTTATAAATGAAAGGCTTAGGCAAACTTAACTGTAGCTGTCACTAGCATTCTAACTATATTTACCATGCAATCTGGAGAAAGAACATGAAAACAACTAGGGCCCTTTGGCTGTGCGGCACATACAAAACATTACTAGAGTAGCTTGCCACTAGCATGTTTAGAACGTTGTTGCATAAAAATGTGTGTCTGTCTGTACATCTTCTGAGATGAAAGAAGCTTCTTTGGTAATTTAGTTTTTCAAAGAAGGACATTCCCTCACTGCAACTTTTTTTTTTTTAAACCACATACTTTCATCAAAAACTTTTCTCCTCCTTGTTCAAGTCTACATGTCTACACTTATGAGCGCTACAGCTGCAGCACATGTGGTGAAAATGCTCTCTGCCGACGGGAGAGAGCTCTCCCGCTAGCATAAAAATCCACTCTTGCAAGAGGCAGACACATCGCCAGGAGAACGTCTCCTACCAGCATAGGGCTGTGCACACTAGCGCTTATGCCAGCATAATTTATGTTGCTCAAGGGGGTGGTTTATTCACACTCCTGCGTGACAGAAATTATGCCGGCATAAGATGTAATGTAGACAGAGTCTAAATGTTACCATGGATGGGGACTAAGGGAAGAGACACCACCCCTTCTATTTCTAATACCAATAATTATTTATATAGGGACTCATCTTCAAGGTGCTTTTACAAACATTTATTCAAACTTCTTCCTCTCCTTGAGCCAAAGGAGAGCCTCCTGCTCTCCTCTGACTTTACCTCCCCCAGCAGTGAGCCTGTAAGCCAATGGTCCCCAAACTTTTCATGGTCATGCCCTCCCATATCCAATTTACACCCCCCTGGAAGTCAGGGCTACAGCTCCAGGGGGGTGTGTGTGTGGACATGGCCAAGGGGGCTGGGGATGGGCTGAGAGCAGATCCACAGCTCGGAATCGGGGCCAAAGTAGAGATGGGAGTGGAGCAGGAAAGGGTGGTGCTCCCTCCCCACCGCCCTGTGGGGCTGACCTGAGCCCTGCAGTGCCCCCCCAACTTTCCTCCACACCCCCATGGGGAGGTATGCCCCAGTTTGGAGACCACTGCTAAGCAAAAAGCAACTTTCTGCCCCCTTGTGCATCCTGCTCCACTCCCAGCTGTTCACTCTCCATTAAGCTGCTCACTCCCTTCTAGGAGTTTCCCAGCCAGAGAAAAGGACAAACTTCTGATATACAAAGGACAGAGGGCTCAAATCCAGAGGAAGGTGAGGACTGACTTTTTCTCTGGAGCTCTGGTCTAAATCCGCCCCCAGTCTGCCACTCTAACCCATACTACTCATGAAAGTGTGGGTCATTTTTAAAAATCAGGCCCTAAATGTTAGTTCTGGAGTGGTATTTATAGCAATTTGGCTCTAAAACAGCTGTATCCTGCACTAGAGGCCACACTAAAGTACTTTCCTCGTTAAAAAAACCCTGAAACTTCAAATCAAAGAGAATTCTCTTCTACAGTCTGAAACAATTTTTCTGCCTATTTAAGGAGCAGAACAAATGAGCTCAGTGATGTTACCTTGTGGCTTACTTCTCTTGTTGATCAATATGCTAGAAATTGAAAATGAAAATCGTATTGGTTTGCTGAGTCAACTGACCTCAACAAATCTGGTTTATGGCAGAGATGGAAACACTTATCAGAGACTGGATTACATCCACAATTCTAATATGCACTTATACTATACTAAGTACAAGTGATCTGTTTTACAGACTCTTGCCAGGTTCTATTAAAAGAATAATTTTATTATAAGGCACATAGTAATTCATGTTACATCACATCTTTATAAAATCCTAGAGATTATGGAGATTTTCTTGTTAAATAGGAACAAAATATTAAAACAAGATCCGATCAAACAAATAATAGATATGTTGCATATTGGTCTAGCTACACTCAACTTCCTGTAACTTCAATAGGATTCCAACCATATGTACATTTTAATACTTTTTAGAATTGTAATAATTCTGAAAAACTCAGAAAGAGAATACAACTATAAAACAATCCAAGCACAACATTAAGTAGACTTTAAACTACTGTACACATTGATCAATTCTGCATTAGGAATCAGAGCTAGGTTTCATGATGGGCAGCTAAATGTACAGCAGTGGTAAAATAAGATCTTATACAATATATAAAATATGGGAGGTGAAGATGCAGAAAATGTCATTATATGAAATGACATTAGAGCCTCACCTTGTATTACAGTTATTGGCCAACTTATCTCAAACAAGACATAGCAGAAATAGAAAAGAGCCAATGAGAATGGAATGAGGAGACATCAAGGTTGGAGATTTTTATATGAAACAAGATTAAAATGATTAGGACTAAAGTTTGGAAAAGTAAGGAAATATGTTGTCTGCCAGTTGGGCTCCGTTTATCATGTACCAGAAGAAGAGGGCATTATGAAAACAGAAAGGCAAAAAAGCACCCAGAGTATTTAAAAGAAAACCCAAACACAACCAAACTTGTAACTAATGAGCCACATGCCATTTGTATTAGCCAGTTTTGGATAAACAAAATACCACAACAGACTATATATTCCAGCAATTTCTGTGAGTTAGCGTCACCTTATTTTCATCATCTGATACATTGCTTACCTCATAATTCCGTCTTTCCCCAAAGAACTGTGAATTATCCATTTTTTTTTATTATGTTTGAGCTTATATTTAAGATCTGAAAATGTTAAATGTGCTTTCATCTTCTCCCATACTAGCTAAGAAGATATTTTACTCCAGGTTTGCAAGCTGTTGTTTACAGAGTGTGAAAGACTTAAGTAAGCCTCGCCCATGGGCCATTTCTCCTCATACTTACTGATCAGAAGTTAGATCTAAGTCATCAAATCAGCAAAGTTCCAAAATCATCTGTTCAAATCTGAAAGTATTACTTAGGGCTTGTCAACACTTAAAACTTGTAAATCCTGTAACACTGTAATGCTTAGTGAAGACGCTACCTAGGCTGACTGGAGAACTTCTCCTGTCGGCAGCAGTAGCTAGGTTGACAGGAAAAGCCCTTCTGTCGACAGAGCACTATAGGGTTAGGTTTGTATAACTACATTGGTCGGGGTGTGGATTTTCCATACCCGAGTGACGTAGTAACAGCAACATAAGTTGGTAGTGTAGACTAAGACTTCTATTTCACTAATTTATGAAGTTTTGGAAGGGGATTAAAACAGCTGCACAGTATACGGAAGCCCTTTATGATGCTATTTAAAGAAAAGTTTCCAAAAATCTACTCTATTTCCTTCAGGGATTCAGAAAATTAAAACGACAATACCATACCAGGTCAAATGTATTTGTGATATAACCAGGGATAAATCCAATGAAGTAAATGGACATGTACTTGGGTTAACTAGGGCTGAATTTGGACATACTTGCCACCCACAAGTAATATACGCTTTTTCTGTTGAACTATCAGAGAACTTCTTGCTGACTGGACTTATCCAGAACTTCAAAGTGCTACAAAACCAATGACACTAATGTGTGTAAAAAACCTTTCCCCTAACTCAAAGTTTCTGATAGAAGAATGCTTCAACCTTATGTGGAAGACCAGATTAAAGTAGTATCCATCTGCCTACAACTTGCAGTCTGAAATTCAATACTATTCAAGAGACTCAACCCACTCCAGGCAAGTGCCTCTTGTTTTTGCTCTATATATCCAGCATTATAAACATTTTAAAGTTTCAGATGATTTTTGTACTCAGACACCCTTATAGGTGAAGGGCTTTCTGGCCCTTTAGGATCCAGTTCAAAGGGAGGGACATTAAATACAGAACTCCTTCAAAGGGGAGAATTTTATTTCAAGATGAATCCACTTTCTCCAAAGGAGAATTACATTACCCCTTGGGCCCTTCTTTGGAATGATTCAGTCCCTTACAGTGTATTTATTACTACCCCACTGCAGCATAATCTCTTAAAATACAAGTATCCAACTGCACACCAAAAATGGTTATCAAAGGTTTGTGTGAAAATCATTACAAGGGAGAATTCCCCCCACGTCCCCACAAAAAAAAAAAAAAAAAAAAATCAGTCTTCAGTTGTTTAAAATACAAGAAGTGATTAATTCACTTCATGGACTCTTCATTACCAAGATTCATTTCAGACTGATACATGCAGTGCATTAAAAAAGTAAATGGATTTAAAAGCCATTTCTAAATATTATACAAGTAAATTAGTATTTAAGAAAAAATTAAATTCCATCAAGAAGCTGCATGATACTGGTCACAAAATATTCTTTAAAAATCCTTTATGGATCAAGGTAACAGACAAAATTTAGAATTAATTTGCTACTGTATGTACAGTGCCTAACAAAGGAATCTATAAAAGTAATATAAAGCTCCTCACCAAGACCCCAGCATATTCAAGTCTTATGTAGTTAGTGGATAAAGAACTCACTGTTGGAAAAGCCCACAACAGATGTGACTTCAATCAGAGTCCTGTGACATGAAGCCCGCCCTACATTTATAAGGAGCACCTTCCAATTCCAATAATTGATCAGCGGTCAGCCCTCACATGGTGTTAAGAAGCAGGGGTATTGGGAGTCATGTAAACTTCCCTGTGTCAGTGTTCAGCTCCTCAAATATCCGCAAAGATACCCACAAATGGAATGTGTGCCTGAGCAGCAGAAACTGGATTTTGGTCCCTGCCCTATCACCAGCTGTGGTCGGGAATTTGAAGAACTCAGTTCCCAAGTTTTTTCCTCACGGGAAGCATGAAAACAGATTTATACAATCAATTTCAAATTCAGAAAAAAAAAGCTTAAAAACTACAGTTAGTTTTGTGATGCAGTAGGGGCATTTAGTATATTTCTATTGAAAACGAAAACTTTGAAAAAGTTATCTTTAGCGTAAAGCAAATTTTACACAACAATGGTACAAATAGGACAATACAACGTAATCTCCTTTTATAGCAGACGATCAACATTATTACATTTTTCATGTTTTATACTTAAGAGCTGTATTAATTCTTGTGCTGGTACACAGTATCTTCTGCCCCCACACTTGCTGTTGGCAAGTGAACAGTTCCCAGTGCCAAAGCATTAAGTTCAGACACTTGACAACATAAATCTGACTATATGGGAACTAGAAACCTCAAAAACTAGGTGGTCTTTAATCCAAAAAGCTCTGACAAGCTAACCAGAGCATTCTACATGCTGCTATTTCCAAAGCTTAAAGCTAAGGCTTTCTTCACCCAGAACATCTTATACACCAGCCATAACTACAGCACCTTAAGACAGATTCAATTACCAGGGAATTCACTTTCTAACTCCAAAGGCCATGTCTACACTAGCGAACTTACAGCGGCACAGCTGTACCGATGCAACTGCGCCACTGTAAGATCGCTCAGGTAGCCACTCTATGCCAACGGGAGAGAGCTCTCTCGTCAACATAATAAAGCCACCTCCATGAGCAGCGGTAGCTATGTTGGTGGGAGAAGCTCTCCTGCCAACATAGCACTGCCCACACCAGCAAGTCTGTCATTGTAACTTATGTAATTCAGGGGTGTGTTTTATATAAATTTAAATAAATTATACCAACAAAAGTGGTAGCGTAGACAAGCCCTAAGATAGCTAGCCAAGGCTTCAAGACTATGAGCAGGAAGGAATCCATCCTGTTTCCCCCACCTATTCTCCAAAAATATATACACCAATGTCTTTTGGTTCTACAGCTCCTTTTCCTGATCTGAGTTTTGTATTTTCACTATTGCCATTATTTACAATGCACTGAGATAACTAACATCAATTACATATCACAAGTTTGTATGTTGCTAAAGTTGTGTACCTCCTGTAGAAAGCAGAGAATGGCAGCAAGGAGTCACAACAAGTACCCTTTACTGGCTCTGCAATCTAAGGGTCTATGGAGATTTATGAATGGCCCCCAAAGTTTCATATAACTTTCACACCCCTTCCTCCCCAGCAAATTAATTGCAATAAGATAACAAACCATCTATTTTTTTAGCTTCTTTTAATATAATTTAACAGCCGGAAAGGAGGAGTTAGCATCATGTGACCAGTCAGCTCTGCCAATAAGTGCTCCATGGACCACAATTTGAGAACTATTTTAATGTTGTTAAGCAACAGCATTTAAAAACAATTTATTTCTGAAACCACATGATACTGGGTTGACTCCAAGTTGCCAGCTAGTACAAAAAGGTCTTTCTTGTCCATGGGGGTAATAGGCAAATTCCTCTATGATTTTCATTACCAATGAAAGAGGCATCAGAAATCAAGTAAAAGTTTGGTTTGCTGGATATGTGCTTGTCTTTAACATTTCAAACAGGAAAATTATTCAGAAAGATTATTATTTAAATGTGGGGCAGAAAGTAAAAGGGGTCAAAAGTCAAAGGAAAATCCACATGACCCAAATATGTTGTTTTCATATTACTTCTGTTGCTCCATAGTTGGTTGCTTCCAAAGATATCACTTGCTAACATTTATTCATCAAATTTCAAAAATACTTTAAAATAAACTCAATAATTGTATATCTAATAAATAAAACTTTGTTTTTAAAATAATTTCACTTAAATTCTGAAACACTAAAAAAAATAAAAAATAAACAAAGAAAAAAATCAATCAACTGCATGGTTACTAAAATATCTCCTACAAAAAGCAGGAAAGCAGCAGACCTGGAAGCTGCTGCAGAATGCATCTACAGATTAAATCACTGGAATAGAGATTTCCACTATGATCTCATGTTGGCCAGCACTGATCAGGAGCTGTCATTAGAGCTCTGGTTCCATGCAGGACCACTAGAGAGTTACCTCCTATGGCGACAATAAAAAGAGTCATTTCCACAAGAAATTACTTTCTATAAAGCGTTTAAAGTCTATGATCTGAACAGCCCTACCTGTGGGACCCTTTGCACTGCCTGACTCCATTTCCTACAGAGGAAGGTCTATAATTGCTAAGACACAGGGAAGGTAAGCATCTCTGACACCTGAATCAATATCACTAAGTTCTGACTTCAGAACTCATTATATGGCTCGGGACTGTGAAGTTTCTCTATGCCATTGATGTTTTCCTGTGCCAGTTCCTTCTCTTCTGATCTCCTGCTTGGCTGAATCTAAAAGAAAAGGAACACGTTTTTAGAAGTTTACATTTGACACACATTTAGGAACAATGTTACTCTAACAGTCAATATACAATTAGATGTCCCACACAGACTTGCTCAGAACTGAGACAAGTAATACAAATCGATTCCATTTGGTGATGAATGTTTCATTGAGGTAACTATTTGAAAGTATAGGGAACATTTTAAACTTGAACACTAAGGCTCTGACTATATAACATGAAAAAAGCAAAGGCATGCCAAACAACATTCTTGCTTGAATTTGCCAGACCTATACAGTATGTTGTGCCCACACACAACTGAGAGCCACACTGCAAAAGCAGATTGTATTGGTTGGTTGCAACCCACGGGAAATCTTTAGCTCGCATCCAGCTGATGTTCCTGCAGTCTGCAATGTTTTCTCCCTGATAGGGGCAGGAAACCACAAATGTTGCAGATTCCCCAATTCAGGCAGTCCTCTTCACTAGAGCCCACTAGAGCATCTGATCCACAAACATGGTCCATGGATATAAAGCAGACATCTTCCAATTTGCAGGGCTCTACTCTTCACGCCATCCCACAATGTAGTACTTTGAGTTTGAAAACCTCCCAAAAGCCCCGGCTCCCAATAGTGCTGACACTGATGTTTCAAGCATCCCAGAGTACACAGCCCCAGCTGCAAGACAGATTATGTATAGATATGTCAAAATGATTCTGGCAAAGATGCTGGTTTAGGGACAAGCAAGAAATAGTCATTTCATGTAGTCTATGCACTTGCAACGTTTTCCTCAGATAGATAACCTGCTGTTTATGTTCCAGTGTACCTGTATTCCTACAGTCTGTGAGGATGGGTCACCTCCTCGTAGATGAACAAAAGAAAGGTCAGAGGTACAATGAACGCCTGGAGATGCAACTAAAAAGACCAGTCACCTGGAAACCATTGCTGTAGAAATGTCCCATAGGAGTACCTAAGGGGAGCTCAGTGATGAACAGGCAGTCAGAAACCAGGTAGCTCTTAGAAAATTAGGTTAAATTCCCATCTTTCTGTGGGCCAGGCATCTAGGTGACAGTAGGTCTGAGGTTTCATGAACTGGAGCCTATGTGTGTGAACCAGTTGTGCCTTATTTCGCTGTGACATTCAGATATAATAAATACTCAGATTCCTTCTGGGCATTAGTACCTTTCTTTGCTTGAGGTTTACCACTACATTTCCCTCTTACATCTCACACAATGCACAATTAACCTGCGGAACTCATTGTCATGAGGATGTTGTGATGGCCAAAAGTATAACTGGGCTCAAAAAAAGAACTAGGTAAGTTCATGGAGGACAGGTCCATCAATGGTATTAACCAAGATGGTAGAGGATGTAACCCCATACACAGGGCAATCCTAAACATCTGATTGCCAGAAACCAGGAAGGGAAGACGGGTGGATCTCTCCAAAACTGCCCTGTTCTGTACACTCCCCCTGAAGCTCTGTCGGAGACAGGACACTGAGCTAGATCAGTGGTTCCCAAACTTTAACAACCTGTGAACCCCTTTCACTAAAATGTCAAGTCTTGTGAACCCCCTTCTAAAAATGAATATTTCCAGGGATTTCCTCCTTTACCTGAGTATAAATTATAAAAGCAGTGATCTTGGAAATATAACATTTGTTTTTATGACATCCTTATTACACACTATTATTAATTATTATTTATCATTACAGTATTTTTATTACATTATGAAAATGGCAACACGCTTCCAAGATCTCACTTTCAAAGCTTGTATCACTTTGAATAAGCCTGTTATAAGACAAGGCT
The DNA here is from genome assembly GCF_013100865.1 of Trachemys scripta elegans. Taxonomy (NCBI): domain Eukaryota; kingdom Metazoa; phylum Chordata; order Testudines; family Emydidae; genus Trachemys; species Trachemys scripta. The sequence goes on from NC_048315.1 coordinate 306,995, forward strand.
CCTATGTTTCATCAAGGAGTATCAGATGTGAAACAGCATGAAGGTATTTACGGAGCCAACTCAAAGAGTTCCTCCTACACAAGCATTCAGGTCTTGAGCAGTCCAGGCAAACAACGCATGTTACAACAAAGCTTAAACTTGTTCTTCATAATAATTTTAAAAACAGTACTAGCTACCTATTTAATTTTAAAATCAGCAAAAAATATCCACCTCCCTTTCCATTTCTTATAAGGAGTCTTCAAGTTTAAATCTCCTCAGTGTGATAGATAGGCTTGCTTTGATTTGCTTAGCTCTTGGAAGTTCAGGGGCTCCAGGCTGCTGGCCCCATGCTGCCCAGGGTCCCTAGGGACAGCTCTGTCCGCCATTAGGGAATTTTTTCCCAAGAACCCACTGTAACATTTCGCGAACCCCCCGGGGTTCACAAACCCCAGTTTGGGAACCACTGAGCTAGATCAATGGTTCTCAAACTTTTGTACTGGTGATCCCTTTCACACAGAAAGCCCCTGAGTGTGACCCCCCTTATAAATGAAAAACACTTTTTTATTTATTTAACACCATTATAAATGCTGGAGGTGAAGCAGAGTTCAGAGTAGAGGCTGACAGCTCGCGACCCCCCATGTAAGAACCTCGCGACCCGCTGAGGGGTCCCAACCCCCAGTTTGAGAACTCCTAGCTAGATAGGCCATTGGCCTGATCCAATATGGCAGTTCATATGTTTTCACAAACATCCAGCTGCACATACTAGGAAAGGCACACACAACTCCTTCAGCATTATCCAAAACTCCAGAACATTTTACCTGGAAGGGCTGGCTCATACCAGCTATAGACTGCATATTATGGCTATAATAACAAAGGAGAAACTCTCCTCCTGCATGGGGGATCTCATCAGCACTGATGTAAACCTGTCAACATGAAAAAAGGAAGACAACCATCAGCAATTCCACTGACAAAGCAATTAATAAAAAGCAGCCTTTACCATCCACTAGAACTAGATCATAAAAGACAATACTGAGCCTTTACAACAGATCCACTGTATACATGTAAATCAGGGAGGGAGAAAAGGCAGTTCTTAACACTTCATTCAGGGGCTAGAGCTTTATCTCTTCCAGGAAAGTGCAAAAATGCTCAGTCTTACTATGCTGCAGGTTTCTGCAGGCTTCTCTCTGCTCATGATATGCCAGAGAGATAAAGTCATGGGCTGCCACTCATTACCTCACAATCTGTATTTTGGCTCAACTTTTTGTACGTTGACATTAATCTCCCTCTCGGTAAGACAAGGTGGGTGAGGTAATATCTTCTATTGGACCAACTTCTGTTGGTGAGAGAGACCAGCTTTCAAGCCACACAGAGCTCTTCTTCAGTACTCCAAGCATCACAGCTAAATGCAAGGTGGACCAGAATGTTTAGCCTAAGTAGTTAGCACATATTCTAAGGTAGAGTGGCCTGTTACAACTTTTGTCCTACAACTGCAGAGGAGGGGGGTAGCAGGTTACAGATTGTTGTAATAAACCATAAATCCAGGGTCTCTGTTCAGTCCATGATTTTTAGTCCTGGTCTACACTGGTGGGGGAGGGAAGGGGAGAGAGAGAGAAATCGATCTAAGTTACTTAGATTGACTTACCGTGGTATCTTCACTGCAGTGAGTCGACTGCTGCCGCTCCCCCATCGACTCTGTCTGCGCCTCTCGTGACGCTGGAGTACAGGAGTCAATGGGAGAGCGCTCGGGGGTCGATTTATTGCTTCTAGACTAGACGCAATAAATCGATCCCCGCTGGATCGATCGCTGCCTGCTGATCCAGCGGACAGTGAAGACATACCCTTAGTGTCTAACAGAGTTATAACTTTAAGCTCCCAGGCTCATCTTTTGAATGTGTTGCGCTGGTTTCTTTTGAGGATGAAGACTGATAGGTTATAGAGCGATCACTTTGTGAAAAGTGTTCACCCACAGAATAGGATGTTTTTGCCTTTTATCATTTTCCTCTGAGAGTTCATTCAAAAAGCATAGAGATTGTCTGGTTTCACACACGTCGTTGTTGATGAGGTATGCCACATGTTATGACAGGTATTTTTAGGATCCATGGGTCTTGAAAGGTGTGGTTTGCATTGGTTGTTCCGGCAGGGTATGGTGAGGCTTGGAGTTGGTGTGACCTGATCTGTGGGGAGTTTGCTTCCGATTATGAGCTTGAAGAGGCTGGCAGACTGTCTGAAGGCCTGAAGCGTGGGTGAACACTTTTCACAAAGCAATCGAGACCTATCAGTCTTCATCCTCAAGGAAATCTGCATAATACTTTCAAAAGATGAGCCTGGGAGCTTACTCTGCTAGACACTAAAAATCATGGACTGAACAGAGACCCTGGGTATATGGTTTATTATTACAATAATCTGTAACCGACTAACCCCCTGCTTTTGTCCTCTAATAAATTTGTTAGTCTCTAAGGTGCCACAAGTACTCCTGTTCTTTTTGTGGATACAGACTAACACAGCTGCTACTCTGAAAATTGCAGAGGTGTTAACAGGCCACTCTACCTTGAATGTCCCCTTAGAATATATGCTAACTACCTGTGCTAAACAATCTGTTCTGCCTTGCATTTAGCTGCAACACTTGGAGACCTTTCCCAGACCTGAAGAAGAGCTCTGTGTGGCTTCAAAGCTTGTCTCTCTCACCAGCAGAAGTTGTTCTAATCAAAGATATTAACTTACCCACCTTGTGTCTCCAATATCTCTCAGTTGGAGTGGTGAAGATGGGATACAAAGACCTACTCCATTACCAGCTAGCATTCCTTCAGTTGAAGAAAGATTACTCTTATACAGAGCCTTGAAAATGAGCACGGGGAAAAACAACAGAGGCAGGAGCCCTTGAACCCAACAATATTAGAAGCCCACACTAAAATAAATGGTAATTCCCTCACTTGAGTAACATCTTCACTGGACGAAATTTCATCATCTTTTACCCAGGCATAGGTCACATAGTCATTCACATGCCTGAATGCCACCTGCAGGGGAAGACAGAAGCCATCAGCTCTCTAAAAAGTAAAGCAAGACAAACTGGACATGGAAAACCTGAGAGTAAGATATCTGCTTTTTAGTATATGTTACTATAATTCTAACTAAAAACATTCATTTTAAAAATTAAATTATTTTCAAAACATGCGCTGAGCATTAGTCAGCAATTTATCATGCGTGAGTGAGAGATTTCTGTACCCTAATCTCTCTACCTTCTTCCGTCCATTTCTGTTCTCCCGTGCTACATTATACCAGCAGGCAGGGGCACTTTGGGGAAGGGATCATTCTTCACTATGTCTCATACCTAGAACATTTTGCATAAATAATAATTTATCACACTTTACAAAATATTATTTCTAGGGATGTTAAAAATCTTTATTTTTCTGTCCACCTAGGCATTGTACCAAATAACTAATAATTCAAGAGTTGGTTCCAGGCATATTGAAGCTATCAGCGACCAGTGACACTAGAGAATAACTTGCATATTAGGTCTCTAACTAAGGGAAGCATGCAATGCCAAATGAACTACTTCCCCATATCCAACCCCCCATCTGCATTACTGCAAAGGCATTTTCATTCTGCAGAGAGGCATGATATTCTGGTAATGTCACCTGGTAGAGCCCAATCCAGTCCCAGGTACTGCTTGGAAATTCAGATACCGTGGAATAGCTGATTAGAACATCCTGTGCAGCATTCCACTCACCCTCAGGATTCAGAGTGACCAATGGAGTGGAAAAAAGGGGCTTTATCTAGACAAAAAGGAAGACTGTTTTAAATAATGCATCTCTTTATATCCATCAGTTAGGCCTGGTCTACACTGAAAAATGGTATTTACCTAGTTACGTTCCTTAACGGTGTGAAAAATTAGTTAGATCGACCGACCCCTCAGCTAGGTCGACAGCAGAATTCTTCTGACGACTTAGTTACCACCTCTTGGAGAGGTGGATTAATTACAGAAATGGAAAAAAAGCCTTCCAACCATGTACGAAGTGTCTACGTTGGCACAATTGTGCCACTGTAGCATCTGTAGTGCAGACCAGGGATTCTCAACCTTTTTCTTTCTGAGGCCCCTCCAACATGCTATAAAGACTCCAGGCCCAGGGAACAGAGGGGAAGGTGGGTGGGCTCTGGCATATTTTGACTTCTACTGGGGGGGGGGGGGGGGGGGGGGGGGAGAGGGGGGAGGAGGAGGGCCTGGTGGGGCTCGAGCCAGCTCTGCACCGTGGGGCCAGAGGAGGGAGCCCCACCTCCACTCCCAACTCACCTCAGTGGGCCATGTCTGGGTTGGGGAGGCGCAACCAAATATTATAACTCAAAGGTGGGGGGAGGGGATCAGCATAAAAAGTTTGAAAACTGCTCAGGGTGCAGGCAGGGGGCAGCTAGGAGCTGTGTGCAGGAAGAGGGGTAGCTAGAGGCTGTGTGAAGGCAGGGGGATGGCTCAGGGTGCCGGGAGAGGGATAGCTAGAGGCTGTGTGAAGGCAGGGGGTTGACTCAGGGTGCCGGGAGAGGGGTAGCTAGAGGTTGGGTGCCAGAGGGCCCCCCCTGCAGTCACTGCTCCCCAAAGGCTCTCCAGGCCCCAGAGCTAGATCCCTCCTCTCAGGCAGCTCTTACTGGCTGCGCAAGCAGAGGGCTGGAAGCGGAGGAGCAGCCACAGCCCTGGGCAGCAGCAGCAGGAGATGGGGGAGCTCCATGGCACCAGCCAGAACAGCAGCTGCCTCACACTGCCTGGCTTCAGCTTCCCACCTGCAACCTGGCCGGGGGCGGGACCCTGAGGGGTGCTGAGCCTCCCCGGGACTGTCCCACTCTGGTTAAGGCACTGCAGTTTTGGAAGGGGGGGGCCAATGGCCCCTCATGCCCACCCCAACTCCTCCCACGGGACTATGGGACCCCCTGAAACTGGCTCACAGCCCCCCAGTTGAGAACTGCTGGTGTAGACTAGCCCCCAATATTTTACCTTTAGTTCTCAGCAAGATCTGTTGTGGGCCCTTAGTTGCATAAGGAGAAGGGGAACATTTGATGGGGTAACCAGATGGATTGGGGGGAGGGGGGGGAGATAGTAGACATCACATAGCTGGACTTCAGTAAGGTTTCTGATAGTCTCACATGACATTCTCATAAGCAAACTACGCAAATATGGTCTAAGTAAAGTTACTATAAGGTGGGTTCACAACTAAATGAAAAACTGTTCTCAAAGAGTAATCGTCAATTGTTTGCTGTCAAATGGGAAGGACATACACCTCTACCCTGATATAATGCTGTCCTTGGGAGCCAAAAAATCTTACCGCATTATAGGTGAAACCGTGTTATCTCGAACTTGCTTTGATCTGCCGGAGTGCGCAGCCCCGCCCCCAGGAGCACTGCTTTACCGCGTTCTATTCGAATTCGTGTTATATTTGGTCACATTATATCGGGGTAGAGGTGTATTAAGTGGGGTCCCGCAGAGCTTTATCCTGGGTCCAACACCGTTCAGTATTTTAATTTACAATGTAGATGATGGAGTGAGAGTGTGCTTATAAAATCTGCAGATGTGACCAAGCGGAGGGGGGGAGGGGGGAAGAGGGAGGGTAAGAGAGGCTGCAAACACTCTGGAGGACCAGATTAGAATTCAAAATTATTTTAATAAATTGGAGAATTGGTCTGAAATCAACAAGATGAAATTCAATAAAGACAAGTGCAAGTACTACACATAGGAAAGGAAAATTAAACAAACATACTTATACAGAAAAAGGGAAAATAACTGGCTACGCAGCAGTATGTCAGAAAAGGATCTGGGGGTTATAGCAGACTACAAATTGAATATGAGCCAATAGTGTGATGCTGATATGAAAAAGGAAAATGTCATTCTGGGATGTATTAATGGGAGTGTCATATGTAAGAACAAGAAATAACTGTTCAGCACTATTCAGCAGTGGGGAGGCCTCAGCTAGAATTCTGTGTCCTTTAAGAAAAAAGTGAACAAACTGAAGTGAGTCCCAGAGGAGAGCTACAAAAATAAGAGGTTTAGAAAACATGACCTGTGAAGAAAGGGAGAAAGAACTGGGCATGTTAGGCTAGAGAAGAGACAGATGGAGGGGAGGAGGAGGAGGGATGATAACAGTCTTCAAATATGTAAAAAGTTGTTATAAAAAGGACAATAATCCATTGTTCTCCATATCAGGGCAAAACAGGAAGTAATTTGCTTAGTTTGCAGCAAGGGAGATTTAGGTTGGATATCAGGAAAAGCTTTCTAACTAAAATGATAGTTAAGCACTCAAACAGGTTACCTGTTATAGAGGTTGTAGAACCCCCATCACTGTTGAGACCAGGATAGTAAAACAACTGTCAGTGTTAGTCTAGGTATACTTAATCCTGCCTGAGTGTGGAGTGATGGACTAGATGACCACTTGAGGGCCTTCTCAGCTCTACATTTCTATGATTATATGCAGGAGCAAAGGCTTAATAAAAGTTCTAGAATCCCTGAAATACCTACTTCACTCTGTGCGACTTGCCTCTCAGGAAGAGGAAGCCATTAAGGAAGAGAAATTCTCAACCTGAGTCATGAACCTAAAAGTCTGAGGATGAAGAAGCCTTTGCTCATTTGTAAAAAAAAAGCCAGTGCAAACAAATTCTGTAATCCATAAGAAAATGTCTGTGTGACTGCAACCAGCAGGGCTTCATCTTGTTGTGTTTGTCATATTTCTGCTTATGACTTACATAAAATGATTCAGAGAATTAAATTCCGTAAATTAGAATTAATTTTAGTTTTGCCTTTAAGATTACCATTTCTTAATGGGGAGATATTGGCTCCAGAATTATAAAAATGGAACAATACCTGAAGCCCAAAGGTTCCTGTTACAGGTTTGTGATCACTGATGCCATAGCTCATGTGACTGATATAGTTATTCAGGGTCACAGAGATTGTCTGCTCTCCTTCAGACAAATCTCCATCCTCTGATGGATGCTGGGAGAGATTCTTCACCCTCCAAAGAATTCGATCTGTCCATGCTGGCTTCCGTTTCTTCCCACTACAAGGAGTATAAGCAGAGTGGATGAAAAGAGAAGAAAAAACAGTGGCCAAAAGCTACAACGTTATGTAACTATAGAACATCTAATTCAAAGTTGATCCAAAATTGTCAAAAATTATTATAACATTCAAAGCAATCACATCTCAACTTCATTTTACAATTCTGCTCTAGCATGCACTACAACCAGACCCACGGTTTATTTTATTTCAATTGAACTCCACTGTAAGAGATCAGCTTTCATGGGTCCCTCTAACTGGAAAGAAATAAAATGAAGGAGTGTGGGATTGGATTAGTCAGTCAGTTTCATACAGGAAATGATGCTTTCTCCTAGAACTCACTCCAAGAACATGCAAGAGTCTACAGTTAATGCAGAAACTGTCCTGACCTCAAGCCAATGGCCATCCTTGGGGAGGGTACAGCACCCGTCAGACACTTCCTGCCTTTTGCTGAGTTGTGTCACATGTCGAGTATTTTTTTTATATATTCTTGGTTCCAATATTTTTAAAAGAACAGGAATAATTTTGTATTAATAGCCATCTGGAGAGCTTCACTGATGCTAATTATGTAGCTAGTAGCTTTTCCATACTATTATCACCTGTTATGTAGAAGAGAGACAGCAATGGATTCTGGCAAGCTACTCCAGTGCGTTATAATGATAGCATAATTTTTATACTTAGTACACAAGCTTTTCCCTAATAAAATGCTTTATAACATCTAGTAGAGGAAAGTTTGTCTACAGGCAGCAGATTCTTGCATCTAAGTAGCCTGCAACCATGTGTCATGTCAAAACTGCAACCACTATGGTTTGGAGTTTCCTTTTATACCATATATCAACAACAAGAGAAGAAACGAGCCTTTCCAGATTCTCTCTATGATGGGAAGATGACTTTAAAGCAACAGTCCTCTGTATGGCTATATCACTTCACAGTGAAATGGAGAAAAAATCATATCCTATGGAAGAGGAATTAGAATGCATTGCATTGAATTGAATTACAAGGGTTAAAGGAGCATGATGCGTAAGGAAAACTGTCAGTTTGACAATTTTAAACAAACTACCATAAACCAGAGGTACTGCTCAGATTAAAATTCAGCACCCTTTCCCCTCCCTACATGCAGGTCTGACTCACCTTAAATGAGAACTGGAAGGATTTTAAGTGATTAAGTAACTGTACACATGAGGGAACCAATCCCATGTATTCCAGTAATAATACAAACTGACAGAAATCTTTAAAAGCTGCAGTACATCTGCTCTGCTGTGCAAGCCAATACCAAAATGAAGAGCCTGAATACAAAGTTAATACACTGTCTCCTTTATCTGATGATATGGAATAACCACATAGAGAAGGGAAGCTCAGAACATATACACCACTATCCAGAATAATATAAAATATACCAATCCATTGAAAGATAGTGGTTGGCTGGTTTAAAGCATCCTTTGTGAACATACTCAGAATGCAAAAATGTCTGCCTGTCCCCCACCTTAGGTGAATCAAAAAAACTCAATATTAACAGAAACTGAATGCACATGTTAGAGGTATTTAAGTGAAGTAACTTGAGTTACAAAGAGAGAGTATATGATATTCATATTTAACAAACCAATGCCACATTAATTACTGTGTCAAGATTTCTCAAGTTGCATAATTACTTATATTTGTTAGTTACTGAATTTTACAGCGGCTTACACCACTGCTATCTGTTCGTGCTCAGATAAAGAGCCTAGTGCTTTCAGTCCAGACTAATAAATTAAGATTAGTCTCAGTGATTCTCTTGAAGTGCTACAGCAGAGAAGATGATGCTACAACTTTCAATTAGATTCAGGAAATTCCTGCAGAAAATCAGAAGTCTGATTTTCAAATATTTCACAAGAATCAAATCAAAATATCTGAGCTTTGTTTTGATTCTGCAATATCTACAATCTAAGAAAGCCAGAGAGTTTTCTTCTTACTTAAACCAAAACAGTGTCTTCTGCCCCCTGAAAATAAAGATAAAGATAAGTATAAGACTCCTGATGGTCAGGAGCTAATTTCTCCATTGCAATGTGCCCTGCAGATCTTGTAAATATTAAAGCAATTTGGTAACAAATTAAATTCACAGATTAAATATTTTACAATCTTTATTTAAAAAGCTGTTTCAAACATACCTTTATGGACGATTTAAAGCAGTGGTTCTCAACCAGGGGTATGTGTACCCCTGGGAGTATGCAGAGGACTTCCAGGGGGTACATCAACTCATCTAGATATTTGCCTAGTTTTACAACAGGCTACATAAAAAGCACTAGCGAAGGCAGCACAAACTAAAATTTCATACAGACAATGACTTGTTTATACCGCTCTATATACTATACACTGAAATGCAAGTACAATATTATATTCCAATTGATTTATTTTATAATTATATGGTAAAAATGAGAAAGTAAGCAATTTTTCAGTTAACAGTGTGCTGTCACACTTTTGTAATTTTTCTGTCTGATTTTGTAAGCAAGTAGTTTTTAAGTTAGATGAAACTTGGAGGTATGCAAGACAAATCAGACTCCTGAAAGGGGTACAATAGTCTGGAAAGGTTGAGTGCCACTGATTTAAAGCAACTGAAAACTTCCCTGTGGTGTCCCAGCAGTCCAGAAAAATAATGGACTGCAAATGTGAAGTATCATATATTAATTTATTAAAAACATCAGGCCATTTGTTTCTCCCCAGAACTTTGCAAGGCAACATTAGTCTCTGCTGACAATTTATAGGCCTAGTTTGGGCTTTAACAAAAGTTAAGTGATCAGACTTTTTGGCATGCTGAACAATCTTACAAAGATAGAAACTGGCTAAGAAAAGGAAAATAAGATTTTCAACTGTGGAAAGACCCAATGTTCTCCACTATGTCCAGTGTTTGATATATTAATCTGGAAACGTGGGTAAACAGTGGTGTCAAAACATGCTGATGACAATTATAGTTTTGACTAACCAAAAGAGATGGGTAATGAACTACAAAAAGATCTAACAAAGCTAGATGAACAGGCAACAAAAAGGCAGATAAAATTTAATGTTAACAAATGCAAGGTAATGTACATTTCAAGGAATAATATAAACTACTCATACACCTTAATGGGTTCTAGAAGACGGGAGGGAAACTTGGGCATCATAGTGTGGCAAAAGTCAAACAGCAAAAAAAAGAGTTTTCATGTATAAAAAATGAGTGAGAAAAATACCACAAGGCCATTACATAAATCAGTGTAATGCCCTCAAAGGTATAACAAGATCCAGTGGCTAGAAGCTGATGCTACAAAAATTCAAACAGGAAAGTATGTGTAAATTTATTTTAAGTGTAGCTGTGTGTAATTAACCATTAGAATAGCTCACCAAGGGATGTGATCAATTTGAAGTCTTTCAATCAAGAGTTGATGTCTTTCTAGAAGTTATATTGTAGTTCAACCATAAATTATGTGTCTCTATTCAGGAATTACTAGTTGGATGGAGTTCTATGGCATGTCATATGCAGGTCAGATTAAATGATCATAGTGACTCTCCTCTGAACTTAAAAATTGTATCTATGAATGCCATATTGAGCTCTGATAACTATCTCTCAAAGTATAGTAGAAATAGAAGAGGGGCAGAGAAAGGCAACAGATGATTACAGGTATGGAGAGAATTCTGATGAAGATAGGGTAAAAAAATTGGGATTGTTTAGTTTAGAAAGGAGATGAAGACAACAGGACATGACAGAAATACACAGACTGAATGGTGTAGACAAGATATATCAGGAGGTCCTATTTATCTTCTCATTATACAAAAACAAAGGGACATCCAATTAAATTGAAAGGCAGAAAATTTAAAACTGATAAAAGGAAAACATACATAATTAACCTGTGGAACTCAGCCACAGGATGCCACTGAAGCCAAGATCTTAAGAGGGCTTCATGAAAGGATTAGAGATTTATAAAATCATGACTGGTGTAAAGAAAGTAGATAAGGAAGTGTTGTTTACTACTTCTCATAAACACAAGAACTAAGGGTCACCAAATGAAATTAATAGGCAGCAGGTTTAAAACAAATAAAAGGAAGTATTTCTTCACATAATGTACAGTCAACCTGTGGAACTCCTTGCCAGATGATATTGTGAAGGCCAAGACCATAACAGGGTAAAAAAAGAACTAGATAAATTCATAGAGGATATGTCCATCAAGCCAGGATGGGCAGGAATGGTGTCCCTAGCCTCTGTCAGCCAGGAGCTGTGAATGACGGATCACTTGATGACTACCAGTTCTGTTCATTCCCTCTGGGGCACCTGTCCCTGGCCAATGTTGGAAGACAGGATACTGGGCCAGATGGACCTTTGGTCTGCCCCAGTAGTGCCATTCTTATGTTCTTATACGGATAATAGAAACATCCACAGTTGTATTAGATAAGGCACGTCTGTTTTTTTTAAAATGGGATATAAATTCATGTTTTAGCAAGAGTCAGCCACTAAATTATGGGGTTTAGGAAGATAACCTGCCCACAGAGAAAGCATTTCATAGCTTTGTGCTCTGAGGTTTCTTGAATCTTCCTCTGAAGTATCTGGTATAGGCCATGCCAAGAGACAGGATGATGACAGTAATTCGTTATGTTCTTATGAAGTAATGAAAATTAGTTTTCACATTCAGATAAGAAAAAAAACTGAACACATTTTGTTTTAAGTTGTAAGAAAATGGGCTCAAAATATGAGTGTATCAACCCAAAGGATATTCTTTTATTAAAGAACAAAGTTGGGCCCTTGAAGACAATGCTTTTGAATAAAAAGATTTGGTGCCTACATTGTCCATCTAGCCCAGAGGTTCTCAAACTGGGGGTTGGGACCCCTCGGGGGTTGTGAGGTTATTATATGGGGTGTCACGAGCTGTCAGCCTGCACCCCAAACCCCGCTTTGCATCCAGCATTTATAACAGTGTTAAATATATTAAAAAGTTTTTAATTTGTAAGGGTGGTCGCACTCAGAGGCTTGCTAAGTGAAAGGGGTCACCAGTACAAAAGTTTGAGAACCACTGATCTAGCCCTTCCAAATGCAAGCTCAGGCCCACGTTGCCACTCCCGTTCCCCTCATGTGACATGGAAACACAGCTCTCTTCAGTCAGAAGAGTTCATTAATTCAGCATTGCCCACTGAATGAACCAGATAAACTAATAAGTCTAATAGCCTCATAGTCAACATGGGCAGCAGATATCGAAGACCATGGAAGGCTGAGCCTCCACAAACAGCTTTGCATGGCCCCGCCCACACTCCACCCCCAGACCCCTTCCTGCTTCCTGGCACTGTGCTGCAGGGGGCTTTTAACCCCATGGCTAGGGCCCCAGTCTGGGGCTAATGGGGGCTGGCCTGTGCTCCGAGGCTGATGGGCGGGGGGTGCCACCCACCCAGTGCTCTGGGGCTGGAGGGGGCGCACCACCTGCCCACCCACTTGGTGCTCCAGTGCTGGGGCCGCAACACCGGCCTGGCACTCTGGGGCTTAGGGCGCTCAGGCAGCCCAGGGCTGGCTGGGGGTGGGGTGGGGAGGGAGGTGCCTGTGTGGAAGTCGCTGCTCTGAACTCCGGCAGGAAGACGGGGCCTCTGGCAGAAGGAGTGGGGCCTCCCCGAGCCTGGGGTTCACCCACTGCCCATGATAGTCAACTAGCAATTTGGGACAAATCTAGGCCTGTTTAGTTGATCAGACTGATATTTACTAAGGCACAAGGCTTATCTCAGACTGTTCCCAGCCTGAAACAATATATTGTGCTTTTTACCTCGTGTCATACACATCAGAGTGAAGGTCGAACTTGTAAGTGGGTTTAAACTGCAAGGGACCCTCTATAAATTCCTGGAGAAAAGCTTCCTTCTTCTTTGCCATATTTAACTGCGGAAATAAAACAAATGTTATAAGCAATGTGTTATAAAGGGCAACTTGTAAAGGTTATGTTTAAAATCAGATATTAAAGAATCATTCATGAAGGAGATGAGGAAGCATCTTCTAAAAAGGATTCAAAATGTACACACTGCAATACATCTTTCAAAGAAAAGGCAGAGGGGCTCCTTTGCAACTGCTAGAGACTTTAAACTAATCTTTCTAAAAATACTGTAGTAGTTATTCTGGAAATGGAGATGTGCTAGGGCCAGCCCACTAATATTTTAAATGACCTCTTGGGGTGCGGGGAAAGAGGGAGACAGATAGAGACAATAGGACAATTTACAAGGCTGTAAAGTTCACTGAAATCTTCAGTCAGCACTGCACCTGAGTCAGAATGAAACAGAGCAACAAATATATAGAAGTTAAGTAGGTAATATTTAAGACTGAAATGCAAGACTTCACAGTTATACCAGTCCCAGTAGGGAATGAGATAGGAATAATAGTGGGAACTCAAAGCTACTCTAACATTGGCCTCTCTGAACAAGGGACCCTGTAGTCCCTGTAGGAACTTTGACAGAAGATGTGAGAGCAGAAGCACCAATGTAAGCTATTCTTTAGCACGTGTCAGCACTAGAACCAGCAGAACATTAAAAAGGGACCATACCTGGTCCTTTTCCCATAGTAGATTGTATCGGCTATTGCTTATTGACTCTCGGACAAAATGTATTCCATAATCTGCTATCCGGAAGTTTAGATCTCCAAACCAGAAAAGAATGCTATTTAAAAAAAAAAAAAAGGGGGTAGTAAGTGTTTAAGGTTTCCTTTAAACCTTTTTTTTGGGGGGGGAGAGGGGGAAATCATGACTATAGGGAGAGATTACAATAGAATGTTGAAAAATATACGTTATTCCATTGCTTAGATACTTTTTTATATTTCTAATCTAAACACCACAAACATCATCTTCATTCAGTGACAGTTAAGGTTACAGAATGTCAAATCCACCAGTCCAAAACTTTAAAGGGATGGTAATCAAAATTAAGGGGAAAGTTTCCTACATTCCTTGCCACTTTCAACACTGCCTACTACACAACAAACTCCAGCACTCCACATGGCCTATACTTTCAATTTCAATAGGCAGCAATACTCATGGGCAGCGGGTATCAAAGGCAGGGGAAAGCTCAGCCTATCCAAACTGCCTCCGTGGCCCCACCCACACTCCACCCCCAGACCCCCTCCTGCTTCCCACTGGGCCCATGTCTCTTCTTTCTCATGTGGCCAAGCCCCAGGCCAGTGGCACTGGGGGAGAGAGAGAGAGTGTGAGTGAATGAATGTGCCATCGCCCCCACCTCTCCACCCCAGCCAGACCAGCGTGGAGCGCAGCTGGGGAGCCCAGGCAGCTGTGGGGAGCCGTGGCAGACCCTCCACCTGCCCGGGCAGCCCCAGGCCGAGCCCCGTTCCCCAGGTCCACCCGAGGCAAGCAGAGGGTCCACAACTCCACACCAGCAGCTCTCCCCGACCCAGCTGGGGGGCTTGGGGGGGAAGAGAGGAGGGGGCCCTCAGAGCCGCAGCTCGGCCATGGTAAGAGCCGCATGTGGGAAGCTGTGAGGAGCTGCAGACCCCCCACCTGTCCTGGTGGGTTGGGGAGGGGGGGAAGAGGGGGGAGGCAAGAAGCCCAGGGGCAAGAACACTGGCCAGGGGTTGCTCTCAGCCCCCTCAGGCTGGCAGAGGGTCAGCTGCAGCTCCCCACTGCTTCCTGCCCAGCTCTTACCATGGCTGGGCTGTGGCTCCGAGGCCCACCTCCCCCGGCCAGAGCTGGGTCGGGCAGAGCTCCAGACTAGTGCCTGCCTTTGCCTCCACCTCGGGCTGGGGCTCCTGCCCCCCCCCTGCCCACTTTTGGGAGGGCTCCGGCGCCTTGCTCCAGCCTGAGGCTAGTGGAGGCAGGCCTGTAGCTAGGGACCCTGGGCGGCTGGAGCCAGTGCTCGTGCTGCCCGTCCACCCAGTGCTCGGGGCTGTGCTGCCCGCTCACCCAGCACTCCAGGGTGGGAATGGGGCACACTCAGCTGCCTGCCTGCCCACTTGTCGGGTGCTCCAAAGCTGGGGGGGGGGGGGGGCCCACTCTAGGCTACGGCAGGGGAAGGGCAGCGGGCCCCGGGCGGAAGCAGCAGGCTAGCCAGGGGCTAACCTACCCAAGCCCATTGGTAACTCACCACCTATGCCAATAATCCAGTTTCATCAACATTTTGTGCTAGACTGCAAGTTGAATGGCACCTTCAACAACAGAGTAACTTCCAAATGTCCGGTATATGTGATAATAATCTGTATCAATCTGTTGATACCAAAACATCTTCACACACTGTTAAGGTTTTGCACTATAGCGCAAGATTGATGAACCTGGGGTACATATTGCTTTTTTTAATTTGTTGGAGATGGGAAATGAAATCCTCATGGAGTAGGTTATTGACAATGTTGAACACAATACAAAAGAAGCACGGAAATGAGCCTTTTCCTTTCACTTCTGAGTTCCATATTTAAGGTTTTGCCCTGCTAGGGAGTGTCCTAATGCTTTGTTGAATGACAGCTAATTTCTTAGGTTTTTTTAATATAGAGTTGGGGCACTTCAGTGGGTCAGTCCCCAGAGTCAGGGAGAAGAAGAGATACAAAATGACTGAAATCTGAAATACTTATATTTTGGTGCACTGCACTACAGATAATTTTTTTTTTTTAATTACAAAATATTTTCCTATATGCAGTGTTGTTGTAGCCATTTTGGTCCCAGATATTAGAAAGACAAGGTGGCCGAGGTAGTATCTTTTACTGGACCAACTTCTGTTGGTGAGAGACAAGCTTTTGAGCTTATACATATTTCTTCTTTAGGTCTGGGAAATGTACTCGGGGCTCGTCTACACTGCGAAGTTGTTGACAAAACTTTTGTCTTTCATGGGTACTCATGGAGGTGGATTACTAGGAGCGCTGGGAGAGTTCTCTCCTGGCACACTCGGACTTCAAAGCGCTGCCACGGGAGCGTTCCCCGACAGCGCTTTGAAGTTTCCAGTGTAGCCATGCTCTTAAACACAATGTGAAAGACTGTTTAGCATAAGCAGTTAACATATTTCAAGTAACTATTCAAGTTGAAGTGGCCAGTTAACACCACGCCATTCATAGTGGGGCTGGGGAGGAGGGAGGATTCACCCCCCCTTGAATGAATGAATTACTTTTATTCTTTAACCCATTTTAAGTAATTCCTGTAAAATTAAAAATAAAAACCACACTAGTGGCCTGAAACAGATAGTGGAATATTTAGGTTAGAAATCTGAGAGACAGTACAACACTCAGGGCAATTAAGTAATAAAATAACTTGCCAAGAACTGGTGGATGGAGGCTCCATCAGTAGATGTTCTAATAAATCCATTTAGGTAGATAAAATTGCAAAAATGCAGCAAAATGGAAAAAAATTCTACTCAGAGAGAAAGGAGAATCTCAGCATATATGGGTTTTATCTTCTAAAGGCCTCCAACCACTAGAAAACTACATTACTCAGACTAGCTAACTATATACTACTTGAAATTAGCAGAGTACAATTCTGCACTACAAGCCTCAGACCTCCAGGAGATCTCTTCCAGCTCTTTCAGTTTGAATTCAAGGAACACATCCACTGAAGAGACATTTAAAGTAAAAGTGTGACATGTGGAAGAAGTCCTCAGACAAATCTCTACTTAAGAGAATGTTGTGAAATGAACCTATGACAGACACTATTATCTCAGAAATGGGGCAGAAAAAAACTGTTCTAGAACTTGAGTGTAACACTCACTCATGATCTAGAATATTTGGCACATTCTCATCTTCAAACTGCTGCATTTCCAGAATTTTCTCAAAGTCATCCAGTCGTTGCTCAGCATTCTCAATGTGAGCAGGCAAATGGCAATTCATGAAGCAGATCATATGACCATAGAGGGACATGCGAATGGTGACTCCTCCTTTGTTCCCCTGAAGTGGAAAAATAACAGCGCTCTTTGAAGTTATGGTCAACAGCTGCAAATTTATCCATTGCTACAACATATGTAATTTCAAACAGTGCTATTAAGGAATAAATCTTTTGGTTTTGTTTTAAATTTACAAAAGCAATATTCAATAGCCATCATTCAGAAATCTCTCAGCCAATAAACTGGTGAAATTCTATGGCCTGTGTTATGCAGGAGGTCATACTATGTGATCATAACTATCCCTTCTGACCTTGGGGGATAGGGTGGGGGGGAAGAGGAAGAATCTATAAAACTCTCTAGTACATTTATTGCCAAAAAAACCAAAAAGCTCCCCAAGAAATCCACATCATGTAGTCACGCAGTAACCCATGCCATCAGCTCTCAGATATCCTTTACCCAATATCCATAAAGGCCTGTGCGCGTGTAGTGAGTGTGAATGTCCCGTATGAAGGGGATATGAGCATGCTTCACAAAAACCAGCAGTAGGAGTCCCTGCATTCGAACGGATGAGAGCTGCAAAAGACGAGAAAAAGGTCATAGTCAGGTTATATGGAGTACTTGGGATACCACAAATACTGGAGTCTGCTCCCCGGGCCTTTAGTTGGAGAATGCCACACCCAAGGTCGCATATTCCCTACAGAAAGTTTGACCCAATGTTTATGGTAAAGCACATACTGAAGAGCTTCTGAAAGTGCCATTGACTGGAAATTATAAGATAATCTCAAATTAAAAAGGGAGTTCTTTTGTTGAATTAAATATTAAACTGATCAGTACAGTATTCCTTGTTACTTAAATTGAAAGTAAATACAATGCTGTCCCTAAAATTTTAATTTTCAAATATATTGTAGAATTTTGTGCTGAAAATGCCTAATTGTATTGTAGAACGCATCAGAGGGAAACTGGAGGTTTGGACAACTGAGGGTTGAAGCTTTTGGCACCTAAGAAGGTGTGAACATTTAACTAGATATTTCTGCTGAAATAATCAGCAGAGAAATAGTTCATGTGGACCTTTAAAGGTTGGGTGCTCAGCACTTTCTAAAAGGCAGGGCCCATAAGTGCGTCTCAAGATGGACACCAAGAATTGACACACCCAGTATCACTAGTCACTTTTGAAATCTTCATTCCAAAGAGTTCACAATTTAGAGATTCAAACAGACCACTCTAAAGGACAAAATCTTTTTTCTTGAGCTGGTATTTTTCGTGAGTTCACGTCAAGAGTTTCATGTTACTAAACTCTGAATATCTAATCCCTGCATCCTGACCCCCTCAATGTTTCCACTTTTCACATCATTTCCAAGTGTGAAACTGGAGCTATGTTTATTAGGAGTGCTGTCATAATACAGAAACACAATACTTGCAAAGCATTCCTAAAGCTGGGTCTACACTGCCACTTTCAGCGATAAAACCTGAGCGACAAAACTTTTAGCTCTGAAAAGCACCAGTATAGACAGCGCTTTATCGCCAGGAGCCACACTCCCGTCAATAAAGCTACCACCCCTCATTCGGAGTGGGGTTTGTTTGTTTTTAAATCACTGGGAGAGCTCTCCCCCGGCGATAAAGTGTGTCTACACTGCCCACGTCACAGAGCTGCTGCAGCAGCGCTGTCGCGGCCGTGCTGTAACATGGGCAGTGTAGACATACCCTAAGTGTGGACACAGCTTTCACCAGCAAAGCTGCACTTAAAACCATTCCCTCAAGCAAAACAAGCTATACCAGCAAAAGCAGTTTTGCTGAAATAACTGCCTCTGCACTAGGTTTTTCTACCAGCACAGCTATATTGGTCAGGGATCAGACCCCTTCATACCTGACTAATACAGCTATATTTGCAGAAGCCCCTAGTATAGGCATAGCCTGACCTCAGAATACTGAAAACGGTCATATTTTTCATACAATTAAAGGCCAAATATTAATCTTTTTCTGCCTCACTAGCCTACAGCTACTATCTGTAACAATACTCATGCTTAGAAGGAACAAATCATGTCATTTCACTCAAAATCTGAGGCCATACGCAGCTGGAGTTTTTAGTCAAGAATAAATTTTGCCAACTGCCCCCGCATCCCAGCGTTGCAGGATGGTTACAAATGCTATTTAAAAAGCTCAATCTCTAACCAACGGGTATGTAATGCTAGGCATCTGCAGAACTGACTATGAGAGTGCAAATACCCTTCCTCCTGCAAGGAAGATTTAGTTTACTGAATGTTACTAAAACTATGATGCCCACTAGGCAAATAAGGCACTGTTTCTACTTTAAGATGTGTTGAGATTCCATTTACTTCAAAAAGTGCCTGTGCTAACAAGCCAGCAGGTTACAAGTCTAACGGAAAGACTTGCGTATAAGATAACTATCAGCATCTGTACAAAAATACTCAGTACCAGTTGCCAAGGTGTGTCCCTGTTACCCACAGTAATCAGAGTTTGGAAAGAAAAATAACAAATGAAGGGTGCTAACCATTTATAGAATTGAGAAGTTACCTTGATATAACCCAAAGGAGAGAATACGGTCATGAAGAAAATGCTCCACGGATCATCAAATGCCAAGTCAGAAAGGAAATTTATGATCTTGGAGTTCACCTCCTGTAAACTGAAGACAACAGGGTTACTCATATATCCTGGGCTCAATCTAATCCATACTTTTGACAGAGTCCTCATAAGTTTTAGGAGCAAAAACAGGTAAGACTAACACCATGACATCCTAAGAGACTTTCCTAAAAGCAGTTATAATGTTTCTTATTCTTACCCATGCAAGATAAATTACACTGCCTGTTGTATCTGTGGTGCTAACTTTCAAAACAGGAAAGTTACAGGGTCTTAACCAGAGCCCTGACCTATGCTCAATGTCAAATTCATGACAAATGCAGGTGACAGAAGGTGAAGTGATAAATGATACCATTACAAGGTGTTGCTGCAATTTAGCTGAAGGAAAGAGAAGGGTGTGGGTTGACTACAGGGTGATCTGACAGATCAGAACCCCACTGGCACCGCCATGGGGTCACTGATGCAAGGACAGAAACACCTTGACTGACACAGGAGGCAAGGAAGATTCTGCTCAAATACTTGGCTCCCCTTGATTTCTTTAAAAACTCTGCACTGTAAAGTTTTGTCAACAACTGCCACTGAGGTAAGAATTTTTAAAATTTGTAGATGTTTGAGTAAGTGAGCTTGTATCAAGGCACATAAGGCCTGTAGTTCTGCTACATAAAAAGATGCAAGATGCGAGTTGGGGAAACAAGCAGACAGTTCATCACAATATGCTCCTAATTTCAATTCACAGTCACTAGCCCCTAGCCTTTGGACATCTGCATAGTGATACTATGATCCAACACATCACCTTTCACAACCATCACAGTAATTATGGCTGTTCAAAAGAATTGGGAAGTTATTGAAAAACAAAATTTTGGCAGTAAACATGCAGAGAACTGACCATGGCGTCCTTTATCACATACCTACCCGATAACATACATATCCATACTCGGTCCCTGTGAACTGAGCTGAAGTAAGCTAGTGACATCAGGAGGAGGAGAAGCTGTGCCCACATTCCAGGTTACCAAGTGCAGTCTACATATAAAAAATAAAACAAAATTTAAGTCTAAACAGGTGAGCACTTTTCCACTGCAAACCTCCCATATGTGGGGGAAAAAAACAAGATTTACAAATAATGACAAATTGAAATGTATCATAAAAGCTATTTACTAGCTACACAAAAATGTAACAACTCGCCAATCAGAGAATGAAACCTGAACTCTTGACACTTGTCTTTCAGCTTTTTCCCCCAAATCAGGAAAGCCTCATCTAGCGTGCGAGAGACTTCCTCATGAATCTCATCATCTGAGCTGATGTCCTCCACACAAGCCATGAGTTGTGCCACTCGTTGTCGGAGCTGTAAGCGACCACTGGACCCTGTACTGCTGAAACTTGCAGAGCGGCTGCGGAAGGGGTGCAAGCTTTCTAAATCAAACAGGGAGAGGGATGATGAATCTTGAAGCGCATCTTCACTATTCAAGGACGCCATCTCGGCAAAAGAGCAGCACAACTATACTCCAAAGTGCCAGGCACATTACCCTTCAAATCCTGAGTACAAGAAAACCCTCAGTGGCACACTCACAGGGTTCTTCAGCTCGAGTTTTAACTCATGTGAAATTTAGCATTATTCCTAGAAAAACGTACAGGTACATTCTTTCAGTAAAGCTGAAAGAAATACAGCATTAAGATCAGTCACACTCTACTGCTTCTGACAAAAGCTGATGAGTCCTGCCCCATCTCACATACTAAACCATTTCTTCCTAATAGATTTAACTCTGTTAAGAGCTTGAGGTTTAAGAGAATTTATTGCTGATGTGATTTGAATCACATGTTTCTATCAGCAGCTAGAAGAAATGTAATCTCCAACTTCCAGGCGTGTGCACTACTCAATTCTATCTGAGTACAGCATAAAAAGCCACAAGGATCCTAGAGTTTCTGATGAGGGGTTCCAAAAGCACAGACCTGCCACCTAACTTTTCAAACAGTATCTAATACTGTACACAGTTTTCTGAGAAAGGATTTTTCAATATTATTATATTGCAGGTGGTCTTTAAAATACTAAGCTGCTAATATCCACCTAACTTACGTTCTTATACAGCATCCATTACAAAAGTATCTGAATAACTAACAAACAATCTTTAATGTAATTACCCTCACAACATCTCTGTGATGTAAGGCAGTACAGTAGAACCTCAGAGTTACGAACACCTCAGGAATGAAGGTTGTTCACAGGGGCGGTAAGCCGTGGGGGGCGGCCTGCCGGTCGGCGTGAGGGCGGCAGTCAGGCTGCCTTTGGTGGCGTGCCTGCGGGAGGTCCGCTGGTCCCGTGGTTTCAGCGGTAATTCGGCAGCGGGTACACCGAAGCCGCGGGACGGGCAGATCACTCGCAGAAACGCTGCCGAATCCGCGTGACCGCGGACCGCCCGCAGACATGCCGCCGAAGGCCGCCTGACTGCCATGCTTGAGGCGGCAAAAAACATAGAGCCGCCCCTGGTTGTTCATAACTCTGAAATGTTCGTAACTCTGAACAAAATGTTATGGTTGTTCTTTCAGAAATTTACAACTGAACATTGACTTAATACAGCTTTGAAAGTTTATTATGCACAAGAAAAATGCTGCTTTCCCTTTATTTATTTTGAAGTAGTTTAGTACTGTATTGTATTTGCCTCTCTTTTTTTTTTGGTCTCTGCTGCTGTTTGATTGCGTACTTCTGGTTCCAAATGAGGTGTGTGGTTGACTGGTCAGTTCGTAACTCTGGTGTTCATAATTCTGAGATTCTACTGTATTATTATTCCCATTTTGCAACTGGAGCACAGAAAGACTGAGGTCACATAGGAAGTCTTCAGAAAAAGCAAGGAATCGAACCTGTATCTCCTCACTCTTAGGGTAGTGCCCTAACCACTGGAATATCTTTCCTCAATGAAAGTTTCCCTTTGAAATGTTATACTGAAGTTAGCCAGAAGCTATAGTAGAATAAGCTGATACCGCAGTAAGTGATGGGCCTTTCATATATACTACAGTTCACCCTCTACTATGGAAGAGATGGATTACCTGAGAAAACTCTCCAAATTAGCATTCAGAAGGAAAGCCAGATGGCAGTGAAGATACAGAGCCAAAAAACTATTGAATACAAAGGGGGAAAATATCAGCAAATATTGAGGAAAATTTAATTCCATGATGTCGCTAGACAAGAGAAGAAAAGGGCTGACAACCTGAGGATCCACACCAAAAAATGAGAAAATTTGAGGTAAAACCAATTCAAACAATTCAAGGATTAAGCATTCTTGTGAGCTATAGCTGTAGGACAAATTTCAGAGTAGTGAATATATAGCTGTAGAAACAGAATGAAAAAGGCATAACACCACAGGACATTAGGCAATCCCAATGGACTGGGTATAATTCTCTATAAACGCTTAGCACTTTATAACTCTCTAACAATATTAACTGATCCTCAACAATCACAGTGAGTAAGTATGATAAGATCTTCACCTGACTGACATCACAAGTAAATTCTCTTGCAAAATAAAGAAGCTACTCAAGGTACTCTGTTTTTCTCCATCTTATCATCATAGTGATCCAAGCACCTAGTGACGTGTCAGAACATTGTTCAAGCCAGGAGAACCCTATTCTAGACATTTGGATCACGGGGCAGGGGATTCCCCAGAAATGAGCCCTTCCCAAGCATGCTTTCTGCATAATATTGATTTACGATAAGTTCCAGAAGACTGGAAGAAAGCTAATGTTGTGCCAATATTTTAAAAGGGTAAATAGGAGGATCTCAGAAATATAGGGCTGTCAAATGGACATCAATCCCATGCAAAAAAATTGAATGGATGATATGAGAATTGGTTAATGAAGAATTAAAGAAGGGTAATATAATTAATGTCAATCAACATGGTTTATGGAAAATAAGTCTAGGCAAACTATGTGGTATCATTTTTTGATGAGATACAAGTTTGGTTTATAAAGGTAAAAAAGTTGCTGTAATATATTTAGACTTCTGTAATGCATTTACTTGGGACTGAACAATATCTTGATTAATAAACTAGAACGATACAAAATCAACATGGCACACATTAAATTGATTAAAAACTAGATAACTGACAATTATGAAAGGGGAATCATCAAGCAGCTAGTGTATTTCTAGTGGAGTCTTGCAGGGACTGGTTCTTGGCCCTAGTTAACATCTTTATTAATGACTTGGAAAAAAGCAAAATAATTCCTGATAATGTCTGCAGATGACATGAAGTGGTCATAATGAAGAGAACAGGTCACTGATATAAGAGTGATCTGCGTCACTTGGCAAACTACATGAAGGCAAACAATGTACATTTTAATATTGCCAAATGTAAGGTTATATATCTAGAATGAAGAATGTAGGCCATACTTACAGGATAGGGGAATCTCTATCCTGAGAAGCAGGGACTGCAAAAAAAGACTTGAGGGGTCATAGTGGACAATCAGCTAAACATGAGCTTTCAGGGCAACACCGTAGCAAAAGGCTAATACAATTGTTGGATGTATAAACAGGGGACTATTGAGTAGAGTAGGGAGGTTATATTACTTCTGTATTTGACATTGGTTCTGATGTCCACAAGGATGATGAATAATTGAAGAGGGTCCAGAGAAGAGCCACAAGCACCATTAAATGTTTGGAAAACATGCCTTATAGCAACAAATTCAATGACTTATATCTTAGTTTGTCAAAGAGAAGGAGAAGAAGTGACTTGATCACAGTCTATCAGTACCTACACTGGGAACAGAAATTTGATAATAGAGGGCTCTTCAATCTAGCAAATAAAGGTATAACAAGACTCAATACTTGGAAGATGAAGACAAATTCAGACTAGAAATAAGGTGCAAATTTTTAACAGTGAGGGTATCTAATCATTGGAACAACTTACCAAGGGCTATGGTGGATTCTCCATCACTGGTAAGTTTTAAATCATGATTGGATTCTTTTTCTAAAAGATCTGCACTAATTCAAACACAGCTGTTAGATTTGAAACAGGGAAGTTCTCTGGCCAGGGTTATGCAGGAGGTCAGACTAGACCAGTGGCTTTTAACCTGGGATCCACAGACTATGTCTAAGATTTTCAAAGGGATCCACATCTCCATTCAAAAATTTTTTAGGGATCTGCAAATGAAAAAAGCTTGAAAACCACTGGAGTAGATGATCACAATGGTCCTTTCTAGCCTTAAAAAAAAAAAAAAAAAACCCTATGAATCTATATGAACTTCCAAAGACTGAACAATGCTGCTTTTTTGAAGAGAGCACCCAGTCCTATAAATTCTTGTTAACTACCTGACAGCAGAGAAACTGAGTTAGAAATATTTATTGCTATAGTGCCTTCCTCATAGCTCTAGACAAATAGAGCACTCTGGCCAAACTTTCCCACAACCTATGATGCCTTATCTTCATTTGATTTATTTCAAGTAACTACAATTTCCTTTATTTCCCCTTAATATGTCTACAGAAATCAAATTGTGAGGGTTTTTTAAAAAACAATTATTTAACTTATATATTAATAGGGGGTTTACTCTAAGATCACATAAGCAGTCATTGGTGCCCTAGCTTTTCTCCTGAAAAGACTGGCAAATGGAAATCCTACACGTCCTTAAAATGCCTCAGTTGCTTGGTTCAGAGGGAAGAGAACATATCTGGGAAACTTTACAAAGGGCTTAATATCTTAGTCAAATCTCAATTTAAGTTTTACACCCATTTTCTGTATTTGTCTATTACTGACAATTACCCATAGTGGTTTGTAAACAGAAGCTTTCTCCATTCACTGTCAAGTCCACAGTCCAGTGCTTGTGACATTACAATTCATCCCCCCAGAAACCATTATTTTAAAAGCACTGGTCTGTAGCAAAAATAAAGTCAGAGACTCATTTAACTCTTTCCCTTTGTATTTGCCAGTGAAGGGAAGAATTTTGGTTTCTGGTATGTTGTTCTGAATCTAAACAAGTACAGCAGATTTCACTCTCTGCATTAAAAATTAAGAAGTGGGCCTTTTTTAATTAGAAAAAAAACCCTGTTAAATAGTTAAACAATGTTCAGTTCTCCTGTCCGAAATTATTCAAGTTCCAAAAGTTTAAAAAGTAGAAAATCAGCTTTTCTTCTTTACTCCATGTGACTATGCAAAGTTGGTAATTAGTATAACTCCTTGCTAATGAGCTAGGACAGTCATCACATGCTTCAGTAATTACAAGCCATTATATAAACTTTCAAGGGCTTTTATTTTTTTTTAAAAAAGATCTAATCATGGATTTCAGCAGGTCATGAGATCTTCTAATCTCTTCTCTAAAAAGGGGAATGGCAGGTCCATATATTACTACAGCTGTAAGGTTAATTTTCACTGCTGACACAAACCACTAAGCTCCATTAATAATATCCACTAATATTGCAGCTGCTGCATAAAATTAAGCAGTTTTCTGCAGTGAAGCAGCAACTAGTATGAATGTGGGAGGTCTTCAGAACACAAACATATACCAGCCCCTGAACCCTGGAAGAGCTGGCTCAACAAAGTGCATGAAGACAGATGACGATAATGGGTGAAAGAATGAAGATGACCCCTGTCACAGATCCACAGTTTTCAAACAGTCTCTTGGAGGAGCCCCTTTAGGGTGCCAAACCCCCAAGTGGTCTCACTCTTCCTTCAAGGTAGGCCACACAGACTCACCACATCCTAGATTGAGCTACTGGGTTCCAGCATTCCTGCTTTACACTGTGAGCTCTGCTCAGCAAATCTAACCAAGACAGACTCCTGGTAGAGACTTGTATATTCTTCTGAGACTAATGCAACCCAGCCAGTATTTGCAGTCACAACCCAAACAGAACACAGCATTCAAAGTCCTTAGGTTAGTACAAAGAAATAAAAGTTATAGCACAGTCCAGTCTGGTCAAGCTACAATTCACCAGTCAAGCTGTAGTGAACTCCATTTTCAGGCTCTGGTTCTCTCAGACTTCCTTCCTCAGGGTATGCCTAAACTTAAATCACAGCAGCTGGGTCACTGTAGCGCTTCAATGTAGACACTACCAATGCCAACTGGAGAGGTTTCCAGTGGCGCAGGTAATCCATCTCCCAAGAGGTGGTAGCTAAGTCAACTGGAGAATTCTCCGATTAATCAAGAGCTTTGTACACTGGGGGTTCGGTCGGTTTGACTGCACTGCTCATGGGGATGTGGATTTTTCACACCCCTGAGCAGTGTAGTTATCCCGACCTAATTTTGTACTGGCAACCCTGGCTTAGTTTATCCAGAGAGCAAACAACTCTCTCTGTCTCCTCCCGCCCCCTCCCAACTGGGAAGCAATGCAAAGTAGGGGGGAAACTCAGGCACACATAGACTTCACAAAAATATTACAAAAAAATTCCCACTTTGTTAAAACCCCCAAGTTCTGGGGCTCAATCCAAAACTCGCTTACCTGAGATTCTTCATGATCTCTAAATCAATAGGCTGGGCCAGGCCCCTGGGTTCCATCTTCGCCCTCCCCAAAGACCTGCTGGGAAAGTAGGAGCTCTTGTCAGGAAATGGGTATGTCAGCAGGCTGAGCGCCAGGAACCAACACCCAGTGGGATCCCAGGGTGCTCTCTCACTCCCCCCCCCAAAAAAAGGGGGGAGCTGTATCCCCTTCCTTCCACATACATATACCAGAAGTGTATCCCTGGGCCCCTACGTCCCCTTCCCCCATCAATAAACCAGACAGGAGCCCCTGAGGTACTGCATCCCCCTGAAAACCCAAATATATGTATTTATTTACATGGGGGCATCCCTGAGTCCCCCCCACAGGCGGTATCCCTCCCAAGGTATATATGCACCCTGGGGGACAGCTGTCCCCAAGCCACCTGCATGCAGGGGAGATGGGGGGGGGGGTCATCCCCAGGCCACACACAAGTACATGGAGAAGGGAGTGAGGGTCATTTCCAGGTCGCCACCACCACACCACACACCTACATGCTCGGACAGGGGTGTTCCCTAGCCTCTCCACGCCCCTCAGCCCACACAGCTAGGGGTTTACTTCCTAGCCCCCCCCCCCCACACACACACACTGGGGGGGGTCCCTAGCCCGCTCTCCTCCCCCCCGCACACACACCGAGGGGGGGTGGTCCCTAGCCCGCTCTCCCCCCCGCACACACACCGAGGGGGGGTCCCTAGCCCGCTCTCCCCCCCGCACACACACCGAGGGGGGGTCCCTAGCCCGCTCTCCCCCCCGCACACACACCGAGGGGGGGTCCCTAGCCCGCTCTCCCCCCCGCACACACACCGAGGGGGGGTCCCTAGCCCGCTCTCCCCCC
>NC_048315.1:335039-443166 GCF_013100865.1 Trachemys scripta elegans
GGGGGGGGGGGTGGTCCCTAGCCCGCTCCCGCGCACACACCCTCCGAGGGGGGGTCCCGACTCCCTGGGCTCTTCTCGAGAGGCGCGGCCAGGCTCCTTGTGCGGGGCGCCCTGCACCGAGGCCGGGCCTATCCGGGCGCCTGGTCCCCCGGGCGGCGGGACCCGAGCGGGGCGCAGCGAGGGCCGCAGCCGCCCCAGACAGACGCTTTCGGGCCAGCTCGGACTCTCACCCGCCGCACCTGTGGGCGGAGCTCGCGCCCTCGATCTCCTCAGGGCCGGCGGCGCGCGCGGCACTGTCCCAGCCCAGCCCCAAGCCCGCTCCCGGCCTGCGCGCACCCGCCCCCCAGGCCCACGTGACGAGGGCGGCCGCTGTCTGCCAATGGGAAGATGAGGGGCGGGCTTCCCTGAAGCCTGGAGCGGGTGGGGGTCGTTCGGAGCAGAGGGAGCGAAGATCACGTGACACAAACAGAGGCATTAAGTGACCCGATAGCAAAAAATCGGGACGGGGGTGGGGGTAATAGGCGCCTATAGAAGAAAAATCCCCAAATATCACAACTGTACCTAAAAAATTGGGACATCTGGTCAAACGAAGCGGGCATGATGGGGGAATAGCCCATGCCACTCTCTGCCACTTGACAGCAAGGATTGCAATCTAGGGGGACCAGATGTCCTGATTTTATAGGTACAGTCCTGATATTTGGGGCTTTTCCTTATATAGGCACCTTTTACCCCCTACCCAGTCCCTATTTTTCACACTTGCTATTTGGTCTCCCTACTGCAAGCTGCTACACCCCCACTATGGCCAGTGGGTATTGGCACAAGGGTCCGGGGGCTCATGCTGCCCCCTTCCTCTGCCACAACTCACAACAACCCCTATCCAGAGAGGACTAGGGGCTAGCTGGGCTGCTGGTCTCAGGGGGTCCAGATAGCGTGCCCCCCACCCCCAGTCCAATCCACACTGAGGGGAATGGAACAAGCCTATAGAGACAGAAGTGGTGTAGGAAGACCACGGTGGTATTTTTCTGCATTATAAACTCTGCTCGTTAGTCCTCCTGAAAAACACAGCTGCTGTCAGCACAGTGCAGGAGACACAGGTAGACTAGAGAGGAAGGGCTCATGCCCCCACCCCCACCAAGAGTCTCCGCCCCAACTGGGAATCATGGCTTAACAGCAATGATATTTCACCATTTAAAATAAACAGGAAGAGCTTGCTCTGCCCTCCTTTTTCCAGAATTTTTTTCCCCTTGAGTAACTAATCTTTAACCCCCAGACAGGAGACCCCACCACAAGCCTGTCTCTCCCTTTTCCAAAGACCCCAGCTCTAGTCGGAGGATAGAACTGCCACAGCTGCAGGGGTAAGGCTAGAACACCCACAACATTCACAGAAAGAAGAGTGGCCCAGGCCCAACCCACAGCAAAAAAATAGGCCTGTGAAAAATAACAAATAACCGCCAAGTGACATCTGGTCACTCTAGAACGGACAGAACCCCTACTTTAATCTAATTTTCATGCTGCCCTTACTCCCTCTCAAATACCCACTACACCAAGATTAATATTAAAGACCAGCAAGATGTTCACATAATGGACTTAAGTAAACACATAATATTTTTATCTATGTCTTCTCTCTCCACTTGTTTGCTGCATTACAGCTAATATTAGATTGTAAATACAGGTAACATGGTCAGATTCTTATCTTACATCAGTTTTACAACAGAGTAATTCCATTGGCTTCAGTGGAGTTACTCCTGATTTACATTAGTGTGAGATCAGAATCAGGCCTTCTTTGTTCTGTAAGGAATCCAGCAAATTGTAGGTCCTCTGTACATAATTATATAATCAGAAGATTTTACACAATAGCATATGCATGTGGAATACTAGACCCACATAATAAGGTAAAAAAAACAAACAACAGACTCCAAAAAGCTCTGTCTAAGATTTTATTAGATTTGTTTCCAATATGCCTGTATTGGAAGATTAGGAGACAAAAGGCACAAACTCACATTAAAGAAACAACAAGATAATCTAATTAATTCTACAAAGT
Source organism: Trachemys scripta elegans (assembly GCF_013100865.1). NCBI lineage: Eukaryota > Metazoa > Chordata > Testudines > Emydidae > Trachemys > Trachemys scripta. The sequence goes on from NC_048315.1 coordinate 337,081, forward strand.
GTATGTTGTAAAAGAAATAGCACTATGAACCAATCAAAACTTGTCAGGGAGTCCCAGCAGGGGCTGTAGGAGGATAAACCCAGAAAGGTGCAAGTGTGCTGGGAGTACAGAGTGTCACTGTGGCCTTCATCAGGTAAACGCCAGCTAAAACATCCCAGCCCATGGGCCTCTCCACCAAGGCACCTGCTTCCGATCAGAACTGCAGTGTTTAAAATCCAACCAGGGGACCCAGTTTGGATCTGAAGAGAATGTGACAGCACAACGATCCCCCTGGAACAAACAAACATCCGATCATTAACCCCTCCGGGAGCCAGCAGGTTTTGGGTTCTTGCCAAAGCCAATGCAAGAGATATACAGCACACTAATACAATCAGTGAAGATTGTTACATTTCGCTATGCTCTCACTAGTGGGAACCAAGGATCAAGACTGCCCTTGAGAGAGGTCTCTACAGGATCTCTCTATCCCAACTTCGAGGAAAACTTTCACTCGGGATAAACGTGAATTTTTTTTTAAATCATGTATTTAGCTTGCAGTTTCCTGCATTTTTTCCTGGTAATTACTGCTAATCAGGAAAGCTCCGTGTTTAAATAAGAGCTTTCACCCTCATACACAATCCTTTTCTGATCCCGTCTTTAGAATGTCACAATCTGTTTCCATGGAGATGAAATGTCAGCTAGAAAACCTCTTGGATAAAAAAACCAAAAGTATCTAAGAACAATCGTGTTATATATTCTCAAGTTTTCCCCAAGTGTAAGAATCCCTCCTTAAACTCTGCTGCTGACAAGATGTTAACAAGTCAATGTGTTAATTCTCAATTAAAATATTCTAGATTGAGGGAACTCTAGTAAGGGGCGTACACTCCTGGACTCTGCTTCTCAAACCCCTAGAGAAATAGTGCTACAAAAACAACTTTCCTGGTCCCAAGTAGTCTTGAAGATTAAGGTTTAATATCTTAGACTATTATTTAATAATGAGCTGGTTTTACTTCTACTTCGTGAGTATGCTAAAATCCACATCCCAAAAACCCTCTGAGGTCACTGAGAAGGATCAGCCAGAGTTACCAGTACAATTCAACAGAGCTTATTGCACTAAGACATCCGTAAGGCAAAAGAACAGACTTACCCCCCAAAAAAGGGAGAGGGGGAATAAACTGCCTCTTGACTGAAAACCAGCCTCTTCTGCTAGAGCAAGCCCTGTGCATCTTTCCCCTGCACCGAAAACAATTTACCCCCACACTTTCATTCAGCATGGCTTGGGACTGATTCAGAATCTACTAGCTGATGGAGGTTTGTAAGAGGCTGAGTACAAGTCAGGCATACTGCATGAAGCCAGCATTACTTAAAAAAAAAAAAAAAAAAAAAGTGGGGAGGTGGAGACTGTAACATCACAGCTGCCTTTGGCATTTACATTTCACTTTACTTCAACCCAATACAGATAAAGGGAATGAAGTTTGATTACATAGCTGCTGGTGGAAGCAAGCCAAACACTGGCCTCTACCAATCAGCCAGGAAAGCCCTTGTTTCTTCTAGTCATGTTTCCTCATGTATTTAATAAAGTAATGTTTGTTTGATTCTGTCCAGCTTATTTGATTGTCTAAAGCTGAGATACCACCATAAGGACACAGACTAAGAATGAGTCCTGGAGCTGTTTTCTGCCACTCAGCAACATCCTTTGCAACCCTCGGAAATCACAATTGTCTTGTGCAGAGATTGCTTGCTTTTACATCTTGCATTTTTACAGCATAGCAAGGCAAACTAAGTTCTAGCAATTTCATAATGGGGAGTATGCAGAGAAGTATTATTGCTGAACAGCAGCACAAATCCAGGCATCTGAGTGTGATTGGATACGGAGATTATTTATGCCTATCAGCATCACAAAATTCTGCTTGTCCTGGGACACTCATTTTCTTTTTATGGGTGAACAAAACAGTGTTAGTTTTACAAATTATGAGCAATCATAATAAAGGCCAGTCCAGTAGATTGAGAGATTCATCAGGTATGTTATCATAACAATTTTAAAAGGCTGATTTATACACACAACTATAAAACACCACCATAGTTCCAAGGGCCAAAGGAAAGACACCTATCTAGACAAAAGATGCATTCAAGGTCTCAGCATTTGCACATAAAGGATACCTGCTGTTCAGTCCCTTTAAGTTGTGTGTGTTTAGACAGACCAAGTAATGCTGTTGCAGTGGCCATGTATGGTGGTATCTTAACAGCAGACTTGACCTTGGCAACACAGGTGCATCTTGGAGCCTGTATGCCAGTAATATCGTGACTTCGGGAGCAAAAGTCAGAGCCTAGAATTCTGTGGAATAGTTTTGCACTCTAAAATAAATACTGACAATTCCCTTCTCCATAAATGGATACTCAAAGAATGGTGAAGGGCTGGGACAGGACAAAGGCAGCAGTTTATCCCAGTTTTGAAAACAAACAAAATAAATCTAAATCACCACATCACAAGACTAATTCAGCTAAAAATGCCACTTGGAAATCAAACTGGGCCACATGGAAATTGGTCTGAACACAATGAAAAAAGGAGGGAGGAGTCATAAATACAGCAATCTATAAGTCACACGTCTCCAAGGAGCTGCCTCCTTCACATACGTGCTAACATTGGAGTGCTTAGTACCAGACTGTCTATTTGCTCACAATATTAAAGGGCATCTAGAATTAGCTATGGGAGATTTAAAATCGCCTGCCGATTGGATATAGAAAGGTGTGATCCAGAGATGGTCCATTGGTCAAGAGGGTGGGGTCTCTGGGCCTTCCTGCTGACTGTCTTGCAAACTAGGAGAAAGAGACAACAGGAAAACATTTAAAAACCATTTCTGAAATTAAATGTGCCAGTAAAGGTGCAATATTGACAGCCCTGAAGGAAAAGTCCTTCATTTAGCCACAGACTGAATCGAGCATAAGCAGTAGCAGGACAGGCTACTCCATTCTGTCCCATCAACAAGCCTCGGATCTAACCTAGCGCAGAGTTCAATCCAGAGTCTATCTGCACAGACTGCCAAAGAGGACAATTTATAATATATTTATCTAGCACCTTTCATCCCAAAAGACCTGTGGGACAAGGCCACCAACTCATTTCCAGATGGGATGGGGTAGGTATGGAAGAGGGAGAAGCTGAGTATGGGGTTAGGTAATGGACAGGAACTGAATTTAACTAGCAACTCAATCAGGGGCTAGCGGAAGGGAAGAGGGAGATGAAAGTTGAAGCTGTACCAGAAGCCCAGAGACTGAGCCTGCAACTCCCAGATCAGCCAACAGTTAGTATGGCAAAGGAATAGGAGAACATTCAGGCAGTGACAGCAGAAAAGGGAACACAGGGCCACCAGGGCCCAGTGCCACATCCCACCATGGATAACCCTTCAAAACATAGCCAGAATAGGGGAGCCACACTACACCAGAAATTCCTCCGATGTTAGTGCCTTTAAATTTCTGATCTTTTTACAGAATGGGAACCTTTCCTTCCTTCCCCTCACTAACTCCCACCTTAGAAAAAGTGTACAAAACAAAAACCTACCCAAAACTTTTTTATTAAAAGTAAACAAAGAAAAAATTGTGGAATTAACATGATGCTGGAGAACATTCTCTTCAGTTTGCTTTTTACATTCTTATCCTTTTCCCTGAACCTGGGTCTGTCTTGTCTATTTTGATTGTTTGCTCATCAAGGCACAGACCATTTTCTACTCTACATGTGTATGGTACCCAGAACAATGTTGGGCAAAGGGAAGTGGAAGATTTTCAGGAGAGGTGTATCAAGGATGCAGGGTAGGAGGTTAGGTTCATTATGTTAAGGAAGGAAGGGGGAGGGCTCATAGGAAAAAGAATGGCAAAGCTATGATTTTAGTTGGCTTGAATTTTTTAAATTTAAATTAAGATTTGTAGCTATGGGTTGGAACAGAACTAATACGTCTCCAAAGAAATCGGGAACAATTTAAATATTAACAGAGTGAGATTAAGAAGATATGCTTATCTTCCTGCCCATTTGGCTTGCATGTTGAACATCTTTCCCTTTGTGTATCTTACCTTTTTAGACTGTATGCCCTTTGGGGAAGGTACTGCATCTTGCTGTTTACAAAGCACAGAGCACACTGTGGGAGCTATTGCTATCTAGATAAATAATGTACAGGCAGCTTGTATAACCTTCTATGCTTTTTTCTCTTGATCACTAGTGCCTTTCAGACATTTAGCTTCCACCATTTCCCCACTAATATTGCAACAGTCATGGATAAAAACATTGCTTCCTATCCCACAGCCACTCAAGTTTGCTTCATGTCAGCAGTACGGAAGTATAAAAAAAAAAAGTTGTCCCCATCATCTGTACATTTCCTAGAGCACTGGCACAAAGTTTGGCCAACAAGGAAAAATTGAAATATGCAAATACTTGTGTCTCCAAGGATCAAAGTACTACAGTTAGCATGTCCACAGTGATGCACACAGAGACAAGACAAAAACAGAAGCTTAAAGAAACATCTATATCATCCTTCTCTGTCCTGTGACCATGGATGTTGCCCCAGGCCTTTGCCCATTGATGAACATTGTTCCTGGGCACAATCCAGGCCAATACACCCTCAAATGTCCAAAAGGGCAGGGCTGCTGGACTCAAGCTCATTAATTATTTGAGACTATTGAAAAGGCCTCTAATAGGGTATGTAAAGTGATGGATACATTACACAGAAATGAGGCATCAGTGTAACTTTGTGTTTACTGTGCTAATATGATGCTTTCCTTAACACCTTCCTTGTGCTCACAAACAGTTTAAAATAATTCTGAAACAAGACAGTAAACTCAGTTGGCATAGTGAAAAGTGTATTCATTATCAGGCAAAATGAGCAGCTTTATAGATTTCTGACTCGCACAATTTCTGTACTGACTCCATGCTGAATCAATTTGATTTTTGCTCTAAATGGCATTGAATGTCACAACAAAATGTGAGACAGATACTCTGGGTACATACAGTGCACAAGGAGGAAGCCACATTAGTCATCTGCAGCTGTCATTCCTTTCACGGGATCTTTTTCTCTCATCTGAAAGAAAATAAACATCTTTAGCTATTTGTTCCAACATATGCTGGTTAATCGGCTTCCCCGTCAGCTCCACATCAAAAAAGGGTGTGAGGGTGAGAGTTTCTCGGCCTCAGAGGTAAAGCCTCACATCCCTGAAAATTGTCCTAATTTAAAGCAGTTTGTAAACACAAGTTGTGCAGGTCCTGAAACCATTTCTGGCAAAGCTACAGCCCCTTTTAGGGCTCTATTATCCAAAGGCCAACAGGCACATGGTACTACAATCAAGTAAATTTTGAAGTGTGAAAAAAATTAAAAGGAACATTCGTTACAAGTGTATGAAAACTCCAGCACCAAACCTACATTTCTCAAAGCAGGGCCCACCCCCCCCCCCCCCCCCCATTTTTTTTAAACACACACACCCCGTACCTAGAGACTGATTTTGCCGATAACTTACTGAGACTCATTGAGCTGAACACTCATTAGGGTAACAAGTAAGAAAATATCTTCATTTATTTTAAAATAGTCAGTCACAGATCTTCTAAATTACCAATGAAACCAATAAAAAAATTGTCCCATAGCAATACAAGGAGTCTGTGCTAACTAGGAAGCCAGAACTCAAAGAAGCTGACTCTACAAGTCAGATCCAACCACCTAATTCACCATAAGCAGCATGACCTGTGTGGTAAGTGAGCGCATTGCATACCATGGCCAGGGGGCAGGCCGCCTTTTCCCACCCCATCTTGGGCTTAGAATACAGATACTGCCTCACAGCCCACACCTGCTCTCCTCCCACTTACCTCATCCAGCTGTTTCTTGGTCTCCTCCTCCATCCTGCGAATGTCCTCCATAGTCAGATCAACCCACTTATCAAGCCAGCAAAACAATTGCCGGTGGAAATTTGTGAAAAGACGTTTCTCTTGCTGCAAAAAACAAAGGTGAGGGAACAAACAACTTAAAAAGCTCAGCAAAAAGAATCCCACACAATTCAGCATGCTGCACAATATGTTTACAGTCAGTTAATGTGCACTGGGAGTTGCTACAGGTCTAACCTCAGTGCTTGCCATTTTGTTTTATAAGGGAATGGGATCACTTTGCCTAGCATAGGAAAGCTGCAGGGGGGAAAAGAAAGAGAAAAAAAATCCAACTATTTCTGGTTCATTATAATTGAAATGCCCCTGTTAGAGAAGCCATGGATGTTGTGATTTAGTGTTCTAGATTTTTAAAATGTCTATAACTGGACCTTTTTGTGTTCTTGCATACAGCCAGCAGTTAGGCAATAAGGTTTATAGTGGAATTGGCTCACCAGTCTCTTGAGACTACATAATAGGCTTAAAAGAGAAGGAATTAATTAGAGTTAGTGATTTGACATGCAGTTATGGACTCTGATTCCTCTTGTTTAATTTGAAAGTCCATCAGCATTGTCAGATTAAAGAATTTTGGGGCCCTGTGCATTATGAGAACTGCCCACCCTCACCTTATCGGCCCCCCAGCGGGATGCGGGTCCTGCCTTTGAGGGTGGGAGGCCCTGGTGGGATGGATTGTTGGGTCCTTCCCCCTGTGGTGTGTGTGTGTGTGAGCGCAAGCCCACCCCACACTCACCCCACAGCAGTGCCAGTCCAGTGGGGCTGGCTTGGCTCCCCCCTCTGATCCATTAGCTCTCGCTACAGCACCCAGACAGGGCCCTCCACCTACAATGCCCCGCCTCCTTCCTGGCCCTGGGTTGGTGGGTTTTTTTTGGGGGGGAGGGGTGCCCTGCACAAGATGGGGACCATGCACATGTGCACCAAGTACACATTGACTAATCCATGCCTGCCCATCAGATCACTTCCATTCCTGGTGTAGAAGGCATCTGTTCAGTCATTTTGCCTTTATGTTCTATTCCTTTCCCTTATTTTCTGCTGTGTCTACTTAGATTGTAAGCTCTTCAGGACAGGGATGTTGTTATTGCGTTTGTTAGGTATCACACCCACTTTGGGTTCTTGATAAAAAAGCAGCACTGAAGAACAGCATTGACTCGCCCTCATCTACCTTCCTGCATGGCTGCTGCAACTGGAGACTGACAATTCCTGCCAAAGTCAATGGAAACATAACGGAATCACCCAATGTCTTGAATCCCCAAAGAAATGCATCTTTTCCAAGTGCCCCATCCAGTGACCTGCAGCTGAATTTTCATTCATGAGGCTAGGAGAGTGCAATCCATTCCTTACATAAAGAGGAGAACGCCTCAGTTTGAGTGTGTGAGTGAGTGTGAGTGAAATTAAGTAAGCGTTCCAGATTTGTTTTTTGAACAACATTGGTTTCAAGGAAGGAGTTATGACCTGGGCATCAGGACTAACAGGGCAGGACAGGAGAATCATACTAAACACACTATTGAAGTAAGTGTGGGGGATTTTTTAACTCATCCTTGACCAGTTACAAGCACCTGAGGTTATTTTAACTGAAAGGTTTGAGTTATTTATTATGTATTATCCAGTAACATCAAAGGCGACTTAGCTGCTGTGCTTGCACATGCACTCACACAACCTGTCCCTGAGGAGCTTATCTGAAAGACAAGACACTGATGAAGAGCACAATGTAAGGCGCTCCTTTGTTCATGGTTTGTTTGGTTTTTTACTTAACAATTGCAAGTCCCCTGGCAAGTCAAGTCATTCTCAACACCAGAGCCACATTTTTTGGAGAAAAGTGTGGTTTATAGAACCTAATTATCCAAAGGAACCCCAGACAGACAATAAGGTGGCCCGAGGGCCACATCTGGGTGGGGAAATTATATGCAGGGCTGGGGTAGGGGGTTGGGGTGTGGAAGGGGGTGCGGGGTGCAGGAGGGGGCTCAGGGCAGGGGGTTGGGGTGCAGGAGGAGTGCAGGGTGTGGCGGTGGCACGGGGCAAGGGGTTGGGGTGCAGAGTGTGGGAGGAGGCTCAGGGCAGGGGGTTAGGGGTGCAGGCTCTGGCCCGGCGCCACTCACTTTGAGCGGCTCCAGGGTGGCAGCGGCGCACAGCCAGGGGCCGCAGGGACGTGGTGCCAGCCACTTCCAGGAGCGGCACAGGGCCAGGGCAGGCCGGGAGCCTGCCTTAGTCCCACTGCGCTACGGGGCTGTCAATCCCACAAGCTGGATTGAAAGCCCTGACAGGCCCTCCACTGGACTAAGGCAATGGAAACACTAAGGCCTTACAATACATTATGTTTCTAGTCAATTTCACAATCTGGTTCCTATGCTTAAGTACAGTTGCAATGTGTAGCTTATAAACAGGGCAAGGGAAGACTTCTTCAAAATATCTTTTTTTTTTTTAATTTAATAGGCATTTCCTTGATCTTAGGTTTTATAAAAGTAAGTTTTTTACAGGAACCTAAATATTAAATCAAATTTGGCCTGACTTTCATTTAAAGCTGCATTTTGTACAGAAGATTCTTCTGGGAGTATTAAACACTTCCTGCTTTTTTAGATGTGAGCAATGTGCCTCTTAGAGCCAAGCTACCGTCTGGACTGGGGTGTGAGTCAAAACAAGGAGATGGCTTAAAAACCAAAGAGCAATATATTTTTCCATTAAATATTCTTTTTTGCTGCTCATTAAAATTACAGAATTTTGAATTTAATAGAGGAAGTGATTTATTTATATTTAATAGTGAAGATCCATATTGTAATCATGATAAGAGACTCCAAGGTCACATGCAATTGTTGGAGGAGAAGTCCCTTGGCTTTGTAATTCATGGCATGTGAAGCGTCCATATGTAGCCCATTAATGGCAGGTCCTAGAGACACAGTGCTTAATTGGTTTAGTTTTCAGACACATAACCAGGATCATAGAAGGTGTTCCTGGGTACTCTGCCTAGAAGGGCTGTCATATGTGGCATCATAAAGAACTTAGTCACACGTACTAATTCACTCAAAAAGAAGTGGGCAGTTGAAGTTTCTTTTAAAGGGCCACAGTTAACTGAAAAAAGAAAAAAAAAAAGAAAATAAAAAAAGGTTACCTACCTCTCATAACTATTGTTCTTCGAGATGTGTTGCTCAGGTCCATTCCAATTAGGTGTGAGAGCGCCACATGCATGGTCGTCGGAACGCTTTTCCCCTAGCAGTATCCGTCGGGTCAGCGGTGGAGCACCCTGGAGTCATGCCTTCATGGCACCGCATATAGGACCCTGCTGATCCGCTGCCTCTTCAGTTCCTTCTTGACGGATTACTCCGACAGAGGGGAAGGCATGGGTTTGGAATGGATACGAGCAACACGTCTCAAAAAACAACAGTTATGAGAGGTAGCTAACCATTTTTTCTTCAAGTGCTTGCTCATGTCAATTCCAATTAGGTAACTCCCAAGCCTTACCTAGGAGGTGGGGTCAGAGTTCATGGAATCAATGACTGAAGCACCACTCTCTCGAATGCTGCACCATCCCTGGCATGCTAGGCAATAACATAAAGGGAAGTGAATATGTGGACCAAGGGTCACGTTGCTGCTCTACAGATCTCCTGGATTGGGACATGGGCCAAGGCGGCCACCCGGGCTCTGGTGGAATGCACTGGTCAGTGCGGGAGCTGGGGCCCTCACTAGGTCGTAGCATGCCCGTATATAGGACGTGATCCTTGATTATATCCTTTGGGATAGGGCGACCAGATGTCCCGTTTTTAAAGGGATAATCCCGGTTTTGGGGACTTTTTCCTTATATAGGTGCCTATTATCCCCCACCCCAGTCCCGTTTTTTAACAGTTGCTATCTGATAACCCTACTTTGAGAGGACACTGAGAGGCCCTTCATCCTGTCCGCCACCAAGACAAACAGCCGGTTTGACTTGCAAAACGGTATTGTTCGTTCAATATAAAAAGCCAATGCCTGCCGAACATCCAGGGAGTGGAGCCTCTGCTTGCAGCTTTTACTGTGGGGCTTCGGGAAAGAGACTGGGAGAAATATGTCCTGGTTGGGGTGGAAATTTGATACCACCTTTGGGAGGAATACCAGGTGTGGTCAAAGCTGCACCTTGTCCTTGTAAAAGATGGTATAAAGCGGGTCAGATACGAGGGCCTTGAGCTTGGACATTCTCCTGGCTGAAGTTATCGCGACCAGGAAAGCCACTTTCATGACAGACAGAGCAGTGAGCATGTCAGTAAGGGCTCGAACGGAGGCCCCATCAGCCTTGAGAGTACCAGGTTAAGAGCCCAAGCAGGGGTCGGCCGCCAGATTAGAGGCTATAGACTGTCTAGTCCTTTAAGAAAACGTCGCACCATCGGGTAGCAAAGACAGAGCGGCCCGCTGCTCCTGGGTGCAAAGCCGAGATGGCGACCAGGTGAACCTTTATCAATGAGCGTGACAAGCCCTGCTGTTTCAACTTTAGCAGGTAGTCCAAGATAAAGGGAACTGAAGATTGCATTGGAGGGATGCGGCTCTCTGAGCGTGCCACTGTCCACGGTGCCGTCTCCTTCGGGACACATAGGAGTCCACCTCAGAGTCTGACTCTGAGGAATCCGAGCATGGTGACCAAGGTGTCACCGTGCACAGGATCGGTGCTGGGGAGAGGGAGAGTGGTGACTCATCATTTCCAGTTTACCCCTGGATGGCACGGGTGGTCTCTGCTGCTTCAGGGTCGGCGATCTCTCACGCTGGTTGGGAGAGTGTGGCCCCATCAGGGCTATGAGATCCATGGCTGCCTTGAAGGTCTCTGGTATGGAGGGAAGGTCTGAATCCTCCACTTGGCCCTTCTCCAGAGGCACTACACATGACGGGCCCCTCTTTGGGCCTGGAGTCAACGGTGCCGGCTGCTGGACCAGTGGCCCAGCACAGGTCGTACTGCTTTAGTTGGCTCACGCTCAAGTGCTGTTGAATGGGAGTGCCCCCTGTCCATCTTCCTGTGCTTCTTACGTGGCACAGACGACAGAGCGGTGCTGCAATTCTGCCCGCAAGGCAGCCTTCCATGCCGGAGAGTACCAGTCCTGAGGGTCTCTGACCCCAGAGTCCTTCCTCTGCACTGCATCTCTGAGAGAAGCCAGTGTGCTGCGCCCTGATGCCAAGGAGCCTGGCTGCAGGGTTGCTTCCATCAGCAGCAGCTTCAACCTGTGGTCCTTTTCTTTCTTGGCGTGGGGGCAGAATCCACCACAGATCTTGCACCTGTCCATTTGATGGGATTCCCCCCCCAAGCACTTTAGACAGGACATGTGCAGATCTCCTCTTGGCATCGGCTTCTGGCAGACCCCATCCGGTTTAAATCCCTGGGCCCGAGGCATGCCCCGGCCACAGAAGAGGGACGGGAAATAGGGTAGAAAACTCCTGGTAACAAAGGGTTCAAACTACTCTAACACTAAAACTATTATATTAACTGTTTGCAGGTAAATATACAAAAACAACTACTAGAAGATCACTCGGAGACAAGAGAGAAAGAGAACGCTCCAACGACCGTCACTGGCAGTACGAAGGAACTGGAGAAGCAGTGGATCGGCAGTGCACTATATGTGGCGCCATGAAGGTGCGACTTGAGGGGGCTCCACAGCCAACCTGATGGGTACTGCTTCCGATGATCGTGCACGTGGCATGCACACACCTAACTGGAATCGACATGAGCAAGCACTCTAAGAAGAACAAAATAGTCACAATGATCTGAAAGATTTCCCCCTCACCATTGTTACAGTAACACTGGGTGTCACAACTAAAACATAGTAAGTTATTTTTCAGTTGGTTTGCTTTCTACATTTGACATGACTTTGCATATAGTCAGATTCTCTGGGTCGCTGATATATCTGGTAAGTTTCTCCTTTAGTTTGCTGTATGAAAGGGCCACACAGCAATAAGGGAAGAAATTAATCTTATGAATTCAGAAAATGTGACTATAAAAACCACAAGAGCTGCCGGGGGACTCAATCAGATGTAGTATCTGAATCAATTTAACTAATTGTTTTAAATGAACAAGATTTCAAGTGAAGGGTGTCTTTCAGGTGACAAGTGGGATCAGGTAAAATGATGTACTGAACTGATAGGAAGTGGGTTTCCACAAGACTAGTTGCAGATAGACATGAATTTCTCCATTTTCCTTGCCATCCCGCATCAGCACCAGGTTCAGGGCTGGATTAAACTTTTGGTAGGCCCCGGCACCCAGAATGTGGCTCTGCCCACCGCTCAGTCCTGAGACTCGGCTTGCGCTGTGCCTGGAGGCCCCTCCCCTACTCTGTCTCTTCCCTCCAAGGCCCTGCCCACTGCCCACACGGGGAGAGGAGGTGGAGAGGAGCGAACAGGGGGTGAAGAGGAGAGGGGCCGGAGAGGACCAAGTGGGGCCTCGGAGGGAAGAGGCCAAGTGAGGGTGGGGCCTCGGGCTGGGGCCACGGTGCCATTGAAAACCCGGTACTGATCAGGTTCACTTACCTTCTGTATAAAGTTCTCAACTTTATTTTGCAAACCCCACCACTTGAACTTGACTGTTACCAGTTTGTAGGCACACATGTACGGACAATCTGTCTGTTTCCCCAGCTCTTTCTGCAAAGATACAAGGATGTTCATATGACGAGCTTAAATCAGAAACTCTGTAGGAAGCTTTTTCTGGGACAGGACCCCCAGAACTAGTAGCCCACTCGTTCAGTACACATTCATAAGACCCTCCACTGACACAGATGAAGACAACACCTCCTCCCTTGTTTATACAAATTAACACCCCGAGCTCCACACCCCGACAACCACACTCCAGTCACGAAAACAGACATGATGTGCTGAGGTCTGTGATCCACACCTTCCAGTTGGGGCCCAGAGGGCCACGTCCAGTCTTGACAGATTTAAATTTTGCTGGGTCTTCTTCCTGCTTGTAATCCTGTTGTAAACATAAACATGTTTAGCCATAAGAAACAAATCTTGGAGGAGAGGTTAATGTCTAGAGTAACTCTAAGTCCTTCTCAAGACCCACTTTTTCCATTAAGCCTTTAAGAAATTGGCCAAGGAAAAAAACAATTAACTCCCCCATGCTGTACATTAACCCTAGCTGAGTAAGAGTATCAGAAAATTGATGTTACCTTTGTTACCCCCACCAAATCCACTAGTACATTATGTATGATACTAGTTTCTAAAGTTTTCAAGACAGGGTTCACGTTATCACCTATAACGGGAGGCGACTATAACACACTGCTGTTGTAAGAAATAACGTACATAGCACTCTGATGCGGAGAGACCTTGTGTATTTCTAAGCATCAATATTGGTCAGTGCTATACAAACAGCATCACCACAGTACTCGTTTCAGAATGCACGCCTTCACTTCCCTGCATCATAGAGAAGATGAAGACACTTTGTTTAAATCCTTATTTTCAAGGTCAATCTTCCAAAACAATTGCTTTGGGATTCAAGTTCCTTATTACTCAGCCAAGAGATTAAATTTATGTATTTTTAAATCCCATGATTTTTTGAGGGACCAATTAATTATTTTAAACACTTGGTGTTGGCAATACTCCCAAGGAGACAAATTGCAAAAAAGCCAGGAAATTCAAATTTTAAGTGTATTTAGGAGCAGAAGAGCAATTGAGATGTGGCTTGCTCTTTGTGCATATTACAAGTAATAGCTACAGCCTTCGGTGACCAAAAGAGCCTTTACTCCTGGCATCACTGCAGAGCCAATATAGCCTGGGAGAGCAATCTGAATTGTTCTGGAGCAACAGACTAGTCCAGTTCCATTCAGAGATCCAAACTGTGCCCTGACTTACACCAATGTAACCCCATGGGAGATATGGAATTAAACCAGTATCATGCAAATCAGAGTTTTGCAGTAGGTTTATTACTAGAAATAACGCACAACCACAATGAAACTTCAGTTGCATTCTGATGCCAGTCTAAATTAGAGAAAATACCCTGCTTTACTGCAGTTAAGTAAGTTTGACTTGAAAGGATTGAGTCACTAAATGGGGAACTGCACCATGCCATATTTACAGATACTTTTCATTGCAGAACTGTACCTTAGGTTCCTACAGTGACTAACTCTTCCTACAATAGGATATTAATTACATGATCACACAGTACAAATGTAGTAATATAATGTGCTATGTCTGTGCATCTAAGTTACAGGAAGAAGGCAGTTTAAACAAGGTAATGCAACTTATTTACAGTCTTACTGATGCAGCATTAAAAAATAACTTTTTTCTTTCTATTGCTTTCTGAATAGCATGTCACCAACAGTATTGGAACCTTATAGTACGCTAGATTTAATCAGCATATTAGTAAAACTTTAGACTTGATATTGAGGTGAAGCATTATCTATGGATTCAGATATTGAGTTTCCTTACTTATACAATCTCTGAGACCTGTTAAAGTGGAGTTAGTTTAAAAGTGAGGGTCAGGAAACCTAGTGGTAAGCATTGCACATGATTTGGATTCTTGTCTTTCTGGATTTGACATACCATATTATACATATGGTATATACCATCAGAAAGCAAGTGAGAGAAAGGAAATTAATGGAAATGATTTAAAAGTGCATAAAACTTGGGAAACATTTTGAAAAATGTTAATTTAATGTTCACAACCATAAATTACCACCCCTTGGCATTACAGCCATTAAACAAATCATTAGTTGCCATAGTATTTGGGCTAGTTTGGACCACTTCCCACTCCAACACACTTTTTTTTTTTTTTTTTTTTAAACACAAAAAAAGGGTACATGGATCCAAGTGTTTAAGAACAGTCTCCTCCACCCCACCCCCATCTTCCCTCATGCTCATGCAGTCCTCTTCTCTTGCTTAACATCACTCATATTTCAAAATACCCAGATAAATGCGCCTCAAACACCTGTTCAAAGAATACTTTGCATGTGTAATTTCATGCCTTGGATGTGACAAGTCATTTCTGGGAATTACACTTGGAAGGTATGTGGGAATTATGAATTTTTTTTGTGCATGGTACTAGAGTGTGCGTGCGCGCACACACTCGCACACAAGCTCTTCAAGACAAGGACAACGTCAGTCCTTGCGTGCGCGCACACACTCACACACACACACACACACACACACACACACACCCCTGATATGTAGATACAAGCTATAATTCCATGGAAGGGTTCTGGTGACTAGACAAGCCACAAAGGCAGAGCTCATGGACATTTGCTACAAGAACCTGAGATGGAATTGATTTATTACTGTAATTTAAAGGCCCTAAAGATCTGAATATGGTGTCCATTTCAGACTATTGCATTTGTTATACTGAAACAAAAACAACTTAATTCTCTTTAAAAGGTGAAGATACTGAAAAAAAGTTAATGCGAGGCATATAGCACCAGCCAACCAACCCCATAACCTTATTTTGTGAATTTCTTCCAATTTCACCTGTCCTCTTCTCCACTGTCTGTTTTGTGCTGCTTTGAAATCCAAGCTCTTCAAGACAAGGACAATGTCAGTCCTTGCTAAGCAAAGTGCTATGGCCAACTACAATGCTATATACAGATGAAGAACACTTAACTAGGCATTTCTACCAAGCCCACTGTTTTAGTATCAAGGCACTGGATACAAAATTAAGAGTTACATCAAAATTGTCCATAAAGGACCCAACTGTTCTCCACAGTTTGCTTTAGCCCTCTGCCACGCTGAGCCAGCGAGAGTTAAGCAACTACCAGGCTGTGTGACCTGAAAATAACCCACAAGGACATATTAGAACAGTACCGAATTGGTAAACAGGGCTATTCCTTGTAGACAGTTAGCAAAGCCATGTTAAATAGACTGGAGCCCTTGATATGTAGGCCTGTACTGTTAGAGAATTAGAAGTAGGTACTAATTGTATTTGCCTGTGTTTACCTATATCTTGTTAGAAATTTAACAATGTGATCTAATTAGCTTATAAATGCTAAACTTCTGTTCCTGTCTATGATATTTCATTACTATATTCCACTGATTCAGAGATCAAAAGGGGATACGGACACATAGATAGAACTTGTTGTGTAATAATATCGTCTTTATTTCTCTTTGACGTTTGTAGTAATCTACCTATGAACTGTTTGAACAGTTAATTGCCTTATGCTAATGAATACAACTAGTTATCCATGTATGCTTAGGAAATAGAGATTTACTTCAAAGCAACAATGTACATTACTTATTCTTGATCCACAGAATGCCTGCTGTGATTATTTGCTGCCAAGAGGCTTATCAGCTGAATTTCAGCTGGAAAGGAACTTTCGGGCCTGATCCTTACTATCTCAGATTTGCTTAAAACTTTGTTAGGGAAAGTAAGCTTAAATCACAAGACCGAGGTCTCCAGGTCTCTTCTGGATTAGCACTGAAATTCGCATGGAAGAATTTGAACAAAACTATGCACACAGACTGCCTATTGAGCTATAGCCTATTGAACGGATTCTAAAAGGAGTTTTACAAATCAGCAGCCTCATCATCTCTGCTACGAAACTGACATAAGAACATTATTCATATCTGTATATATAATGATCTTTTAACCACAGTAACTCTCTTTCTTTTCTTTTTAACTAAATCTTAGATAAGCTTAGGATTGGCTTTAAGCATGCATTTGGGTAAGATCTGAAATATTCATTGACCTGGTAGATAATGTGTCTGATCTCACAGGACTGGTAGAACTTTACATATGGTAAATAAGGTTTTAAGTAACCCTCACTATATATCAGACTAGGCTGTCTGGGTGGGAGCCAAAGGCTGAATTGGTTATAGGGAACTGTGTTTTAGCTTCTTGGTAACCATTAAGGTGTTACAGAAGCTGCTTGGTTACTGGCTTGGTGAAATCTAATTATAGTATAAACCACCAGTTTTGGGGATTATCTGCCCTATGCTTTGCAGTTTGCCCTGATCAAGCATTCTTAGTATAGCCCCTCCAGCGACCATGGTCACACCCCCATTAAAAAAAAAAGTCTCTCCTTCCCACCTCACTCCTTGTCTGATTATCTGCAGGGTCATGCTAATTTTCAGAGATGAGGTTTGCATGAATCTTCCTTTTGTAATACTAATGCCATTACATGAAATACTTTATCCACCAGCATACCTTGGAGAGCACTTGGTTCCGATCTGCAATGTCTATATAAACTGCTTCTACATTCTTCCATACGTCTGGCTCTAGTTTATGAACCTGCAGTAGAAGTGGGAGACAGATTTGTAATTCAAACCATCTACATATCATTCCCACTCCAAGTTAAAATGGAGAACAGAGATAAAGATCTGAGCACCAAGCACCCACTACCAGGGTAGTCACAGTTGAGAGCTTCATCAGTTAATGCTGAAACATAAAATCAACTAAAGAAAAGAGTAATTCAGAAATGAAGATGCAAAACCCAACAAATTTCTGCACAAGAGTACAGTTTTAATAAGCATCCATTCCTACCCAGAGCAAGCAAAAGGGAGTCTAATCATAAGGGGCATAGTCTCCTTGCTAGCCTGACATGCGGTATGTTAATCCCAGGAATGTGAAAAGAACACTGAATTCAAAAACAGGACAAGCAACAGATCTAGCCATTTAATGCCACAAAGTTCCTCAGTGAAAGCACTTACATTCTCCTGCATTCCAAGGTCCGGTTTGTGCCAGGTTTCGATTTTGATCAGAAAGTCATCTTTCATGTACTCATTCTGCCATAAAGAAAAATTTTGGTTACCTGTTGGGATCCAAGAGACTAACATGATCTTATTGCTGATTGACGGATTATAGCATCAAAGTTATCAAACAGTTACTCCCAGACCTGGGACCAAGGTTAGAATGCAGTGACAATGGGATTTCAGATTTCTATTTGTATGTACATTTCTGAAAGCACCCAATCACTGGTGGCCAGGTACAAGATTAGGTCAAAGCCTAAGTTGTCCATACAAGACACTTAAGTCTGATACCCAGAGCATTGGAGCTTGCTATCTATTTCATTTACAGGGTGTTTTATTTTTTTAAAGAAAGGAATGAAGACTCAAGGGAGGAAGCCTGTTTAACAGAAGTAAACCAGACACTGCCAAGTACAGCTTTGACTAGATCAGGGGTAGGCAACCTATGGCACCTGTGCCGAAGGCGGCACACGAGCTGATTTTCAGTGGTACTCATACTGCCCAGGTCCTGGCCACCGGTCTGGGGGGCTCTGCATTTTAATTTAATTTTAAATGAAGCTTCTTAAACATTTTGAAACCTTATTTACTTTACATACAATAGTTTAGTTATATATTATAGACTTATAGAAAGAGACCTTCTAAAAAGGTTAAAATGTATTACTGGCACGTGAAACCATAAATTAGAGTGAATAAATGAAGACTCGGCACACCACTTCTGAAAGGTTGCCTGCCCCTGGACTAGATGATAGATGTGGAAGAAATAGGGCAGAAGTTGGCTTTTCAAAGACAAAATGTGGATCCAGAACTGGATTTAAACTGTCCTTGGAAACATGCACCTTGCTCTGCACGTAAGCACTGAAACCAGACAGTCCAGCATGCAGAACTTTCACCACAGCTACTTGAATTTCTCCTCCCTAATGAGCAAGAGATGTCAGTTTCAAGCAATGACTGATAGGATAGGAAAAGAGGAGCCACTATATATCCTTGGTGGGTGGGGTGGGGTGAGTAAAGACTAGTGAAGCACTTGGTATATAAAAGGAGTTAAGGGATTCAGAGGGCAGGTTACTCATGGGATCATGTTGCCCAAAGGCAGGACTGGATAGACTTGCTCTATGGTTTGTTCTGAAAGATGCAAAGTGAAATGCCACTGCAGTAAATAAAGAATCATCTGTGTCATTTAATATATCAATTTGTGAGGAGATGTTGAGACTCAGTTCCTCATCCCTGTAATCAGCTAACTGAGAAAGTAGCAACTCCACTAGCTCAGGTCAGAGACTTCCCTATACATATACACAGTGCCTTGTACCAGACAGATTTACACACACTTTCAAGCACAACAGATCACTGATAAAAGCAATACTTACTGTAATAACTGCTCCAAGAAACCAACACATGAAAAGAAAGAGATACATTACATTAATGAGAAAGAAAAGTTAACAGTTGCAAACCACTTCCACCCAATATCAGCAACAAGGTGACAAAGTGGTTTGAGCATTGGCCTGCTAAACCCAGGGTTGTGAGTTCAATCCTTGAGGGGGCCATTTAGGGATCTGGGGCAAAAATCTGTCCCAGGATTGGTCCTGCTTTGAGCAGGGGGTTGGACTAGATGACCTCCTGAGGTCCCTGCCAACCCTGATCTTCTATAATTCTATGAATTCTGGAGAGTGCTCCTAGGCAGCTGCCAGTTTCATTGAAGGAAGACATCCAGTTTTCCTGTCAGCGTCTAGTCTGTCAAAAGTAAACTTGCCCCACCCAACTCGAAACCTTCTATAAATTCTCACACATGGTGAAACCCAGAACACTACTAATTATGTATTGCCACTGTTTGCGCCTGGATTTCATCCAGTTAGATGAGAAAATGGAATAAGTTTGATCAGCTGACTGCATTTTACCAATCATTCTTCACCTTGCAGATAAGCCTCTCCCCAGTTCTGCAACTGAACGAATGCTAGATTTTAAGCCAATGCAGACCTCATTACTCCTACATGTGGTAACTGGAGTCTTTGCCTTCTGCATCTCTCCTGCTTGTGGTAATCAAACTCCTTGGATAGCAAAGCTCAATTATTCATCAGAGAAAAATCAACTAAAGATCTTGTAACAGCCATAGACCATTCTATCTTGTGCCCTCAGGGACTGTCAGTATTTCGACTATAAAAATAATGATTTCCACTGAGTGTCACAAGGCTGTAAAATTGGACACTAAAATGCGATTCATAAGGTCTACACTAAGGAGAACATTTAGTCAAACCAATACTTTGTTTGTTTGTTTTAAAAAGGGACAATAAGGACATAAGAGGTTTGAGGAGTGTCTACTAAACAAACCTGGGTACTATTATAGTAGGCATACTGGTCTAACCAGTAAGTTTCCATATTTAACATATACAGACATTTACAATTATTATAACTGCATATGTGTTATATCTGCTCACACACACACACAGATCAAGTGGTGACATTTATGTGATAAATTGCATGCATTTATTTAAAAGATTTTTGATGGCATTCGTCACCATAGTCTCCAAGCACCTCACATCAACACATTTAATGCCACAACACTCTTGTGAGGGAAATATTATCCCCACTGTACAGCTAGGGAAAGAGGCACACAGAGTAAGTCTATGGCAGGGCTGAGAATTGCACCCAGGTCTCAAATCCCAGTCCAGTGTCTTATTCACAAAACCATCCTTCTTTATCCTAACATACTCCTCTGTTCTGCTAGGACTTGGACTATTTTAAATCTCTGAGCAGGTCTGGAGAAAATCTAATAGAAATGTTTCCATCATTTAAAACAGTAAACGAAACAGCTGTTTGGATTTAGACATTCCTTGCAATGTTTGCAACACAAAAATACTTCAGCACTGTTAGTACGGAACCAGAAAGTGAAATCCCCATTCATTGTCCCAGCTGAGTGAAAGGCAAAAAAGTAAACAGCAAAGAATGTGAAAAATAAGTTTTAGATAAGATTGTTTTGAGTATCTCAAATTTTTATTAATAACACAGTTAAGACTTTTTAGAAAAAATATTTTTAACATGATAGTGTCCCTTTAAATTTGCTTCCTATATGTATGAATGTAGAAAGTGGCCCAATCACCATAGTATCTAGTACCAGCCAGGGAAGCCTCAGTATGTCTACACTGCAGTTAAACACTTGCAGCTGGCCCATGTCAGCTGACTTGGGCTATGGGGCTGTTTAACTGCAATGAGAATGTTCAGATTTGGGCTGAAGCCCAGGCTCTGGGTCCCTGCAAATGGGAAAGGGTGTCAACTGACACGGGCCAGCCACTGAGCAGGTCTACTCCGCAATGACACACCAATGAGGCTTTGTTAAGCTTGAAAAAGCTGACCGGATGCTTCTGCATTACCACTATGACAGATGACCACTGGATTTGAACGTCCAATGAAACAGACACGTGAAGTATGTTTTCTTTAATTTGTGACCATTTCAATACTCACTTCATGTATTTTGGTGTTCAAGTATGTGAAATAATGTCCACAAGTATAAAGCTCCATACCCTGCACGAGTGTCTCTATATATCCAAAGCTCTATATGTTTGAATTAGGGCTGTCATGCAATTAACAAAAAAAAATTAAATCACAATTAATCGCAGTTTTAACCACACTATTAAATAGTAGAATACCAATTGAAATTTATTAACTATTTTGGATGTTTTTCTACATTTTCATACATATTGTATTTTGTTGTAATTGAAATCAATGCATATATTATTTGATTACAAATATTTGCACAGTAAAAACTATAAAGAAATAGTATTTTTCAATTCACCTCATACAAGTACTGTAGTGCAATGTCTTCGCCCTTAAAGTGCAACTTACAAATGTAGATTTTCTTTGTTATGTGACTGCACTTAAAAACAAAACAATGTAGAACTTCAGAGCCTACAAGTCCAGTCAGTCCTACTTTTGTTCAGCCAGTCACTAAGACAAACAAGTTTGTTGACATTTACAGGAGCTAATACCACCCTCTTATTTACAATGTCACCAGAAAGTGAGAACAGGCATTTGCATGGCACTTTTGTAGCCAGCATTGCAAGGTACCTACGTGCCAAAAATACTAAACATTCAAATGCCCCTTCATGCTTCAGCCACCGTTCCAGAGGACATGCTTCCATGCCGACGATGCTCGTTAAAAAAATAATGCGTTAATTAAATTTGTGACCGAACTCTTGGTGGGAGAATTATATGTCTCCTGCTCTGTTTTCCCCGCATTCTGCCATATATTTCATGTTATAGCAATCTCGGATGATGACCCAGCACATGTTGTTCATTTTAAGGACACTTTCACAGCAGATTTCACAAAACACAAAGAAGGTACCAATGTGAGATTTCTAAAGAGAGCTACAGCACTCGACCGAAAGTTTAAGAATCTGAAGGGCCTTGCAAAATCTGAGAGGGATGAAGTATGGAGCATGCTTTCAGAAGTCTTAAAAGACCAACACTCTGATGTGGAAACTACAGAACCTGAACCACCAAAAAAGAAAATCAACCTTCTGCTGGTGGCATCTGACTCAGATAATGAAAATGAAAATGTGTCAGTCCGCACTGCTTTGGATTGTTATCAAGCAGAACCCTTCATCAACATGGATGCATGTCCCCTGGAATAGTGGTTGAAGCACGAAGGGACTTATGAATCTTGTGGCCCGTAAATATCTTGCGATGCCAGCCTCAATTGTGCCATGAGAACACCTGTTCTCACTTTCAGGTGACATTGTAAACAAGAAACGGGCAGCATTATCTCCTGCAAATGTAAACAAACTTTTTTGTCTGAGCGATTGGCTGAACAAGAGGTAGGACTGAGTGGACTTGCAGGTTCTAAAATTTTACATTGTTTTGTTTTTGAGTGCAGTATTTTTTGTACATAATTCTACATTTTTAAGTTCAACTTTCATGATAAAGAGATTGCACTACAATACTTGTATTAGGTGAATAGAAAAATACTATTTTTTTTATAATGCAAATACTTGTAATCAAAAATATAAAGTGAGCACTGTACATTTTTTTGTATTCTGTGTTGTAACTGAACTCAGTATATTTGAAAATGTAGAAAACATCCAAAAATATTTAAATAAATGATATTCTATTATTTAACAGTACAACTAATCATGATTAATTTTTTTAATCGCTTGACAACCCTAGTTTGAATGTAGCCTTGCAAACACAACATCAATACATGCAGTTTATCACCTACTGAAATTAGATTTCTTTAATGTTTTGTTTTTTCCTTTCTCTATCCTTTTGTTCTAATCCTCATTTATAAAACAAGGAAATTTAATGCAGAAAAAGCCATTAATGAAATGCTGCAGCTAAAAATTTAAAGTGCAAAGGTCAGGAAATTGTAAATATTGGTTTCCATAGCAACTGTACCTCTGCCAAAGGATAAATTTAATAGCATAAAGAATAACCCCAAATATTACATAAACACAAGGAGATCAAGTTACTGTGGGAACAATAAATGAAGAATAGATGATCAGTCCATTGAAGTTCTCAACCATAATGTTGCAGCAATCCTTTTTCCACACGGATTTTAAATATTGTATCCCATAAGAGTAAAAAGGGATTGTGTCATCTTCACGATCCACCTCAAGCAGATTCCAGGGCACCATCCCGAAGTTCAGTAGTAGATTAACTCTGCATTTGCTAGCTGAGATTTTGTATTAAAAAGTTGCACACTATTGCTTTTGCAAGGAGACCCATAAAACATGCCGCTCTAATGGCAATACACCAGTATCTAGCTGTACTTTCAGTTCCAGCTTCACCACCTTTGATCTATCCTTACTATTGGAGGGATCATTGGGCCAATGATGATACTGTTCTCTTCAAACTGCACTAAGCAAAAGATAACCAGATCCTCCCCAGCTCCTCTCTTACACCATCTCCTTCAAAGTGCTTCCATTGCACTAGAGTACATACATTTCTCTGTCATGCATTTGCTGCCAAGCCACTTGTATAACTAGAACTGTGAGAGGTCATTCTGTGGTTCTCCCACTACCAAGTCTATTTCTCCAAACCTACAGTATTAGGATCACATCCATTTCTTACTTCTGCCCCTTCTCACACCCTGCCCCTAACCAATCCCCAGGCTACTTAGGATTCCCTGTTTATTAGCAGGAACTCTGCACTGCCACTGTAAGGAAGGGACATTTCTTTTAACTCCCCCTTAGCTCTAAATTCTCATTTTCCCAAACCACAGGAAGGGGTTATGGACTACAGACTGCAGGCAGCAGCCAAATCAAACTAACTGCCCCTCTTCGGGTTTAAAAAAAAAAAAAAAAAAAAAAATCCCCATGGTACAGAACTTCCCCAGTACTCACCAGTCCTGCAGTAGGGGTAGGCATTCCATGCTTTCTCGTGTATGTTCAGGGCTCCCTCTGGGGCCAGCATTCTCACAAATGACGGCACTTTGCTGCAGTTTGGGGGAGAAGAAGGGGGGAGAAGCAAGATAAAGAGTTTTTATATCCATATTCAATTGGCTGTGACTCAGACACTGCTTGAGACATGCAAGGCACCCACCCTGAAATACAGATCCCCGTGCCCTACATGTGTTTCCGTTTTCACAATTATCGTCACTAGGATTGTTCATTGTTCTGTTAGTAGGATTCTCAGACACTGGATAAATTCATATGGGCTAGGTGCCAACCTTCCCTGCCTTGTACAGGAGAGCAAGGGCACATCTGATGTTGAATGCAGGCTGACAACTTGGAAACATTTTTCTACCCAAACTTCACCACCACAATGCTGGATAACAGTGTTATAATTAATGATCAAAACCACTATGGGTTCTGGATTTCCCAAGACAGCAGCCATGTTTATGATGGGAAGAGTCCGTTAGCAACACCTGGACTGTACAACTTGAGATGAGTTCTGATATTATAACCTGAAAATTAACTGCCAAAACCACTTAGTTCTTACCATCTTTCCCAACTATTAGTCTGCTCTAATGTCCACGGCTCCACAGCACAACCGGTGCTACTTACTATTATTATTCAACTAATGGCTGCGATTTCCATCTATTCCACACTCAGCTATTCCACACCCCAACCTACCAGGATGCAGAAAATGTCTGAGTTTGTCCGCCACAGCAGGATCTACAGGCTGCTGCAGGAAAAGATTTTACACCTGAGAGTCTCAAACTTTCACACAGTATGGACCACATCCTAATAAAGAGTCCTGTGGATGCCTCTCCTCACATCATCTCAGTTTCTATAAGGAAAGATCCCAGTGATCAACAGACATTGCTTATATGGAAAACTAAGGCTAGTAAAGTGGTTTATCACCGTTTTGCCTGTTTTGAAAAGAACAGAAAGACAGCATTATGTAATTTAATTTTAAAGCCCTCTTCCTATCCGCATGTGACACAGAGGCCCATTTGTGGTTCACTACTCTCTCAGGCCAGACATACTCACTACACCTAATACACGGTTGTCATAATCTGGAAATGAAAAAGGTGACATGTAAGATATCACTGGAAAATTAATAACTCACTTATTAATATTCTTGTGTGAGGTATGCACATGGTGTGTACAAAAAGCTATGAATATGTGCTAGAATTATATTTTTAAAATATGTTTGGCAAGCAATGCATAAGCCCAGTATGCCCTAGACAAAGTTGTGTGTATTTGTCTGTCTGTCCACCCTGGTCATCAGGCAGAGATGGTCTTTCTAGAGAGTACACTTATAAAGTCTGCGGACAATACCAAGCAGGGAAGGGTTGCAAGTGCTTTGGAAGATAGGATTAAAATTCAAAAATGATCTGGACAAACTGAAGAAATGGTCTGAAGCAAACAGGATGAAATTCAATAAGGACAAATGCAAAGTACTCCACTTAGGAAGGAACAATCAGTTGCACACATACAAAACGGGAAATGACTGCCTGGGAAGGAGTACTGCAGAAAGATCTGGGGGTGATGGGATCACAAGCTAAATGAGTCAACAGTGTAATGGTTGCAAAAAAAGAAAATGTCCTTCTGGGATGTATTAGCAGGAATGTTGTAAGCAAGACACGAGAAGTACTTCTTCACCCCACGATGATTAGGCCTCAACTGGAATATTGTGTCCAATTCTGGGCGCCACATTTCAAGAAAGATGTGGACAAACTGGAGAAAATCCAGAGAAGAATAACAAAAATGAGGGAAGATTGAAAAAATTAGGTTTGTTTAGTCTGGACAAGAGAAGACTGGGGACATGAGAATAGTTTTCAAGTACATAAAAGCTTATTACAAGGAAGAGGAGAAAAATTATTCTCCTTAACCTCTGAGGATAGGACAAGAAGCAATGGGCTTAAATTGCAGAAAGGGCAGTTTAGGTTGAACATTAGGGAAAAATTCTTGTCAGAGTGGTTAAGCACATAGGAGACTTTTAAGAGCAAGTTAGACAAACACCTGTCAGGGATAATAATTATCCTGCCATGTGTGCAGGGAACTGGACTAGATGACCTCTCAAGGTCCCTTCCAGTCCTACAATTTTATGATTCCATCTACATGTAAGGTGAACAAAGCTATCAAGCAGGGGAGAAGACAGCTTGTCATCTACACCCCAGTAGGCAAGAGAAATTTTATCTGGGCTACAAAGACAGGAGGTCTGAACCTCAAATAAGTAATTGAATCAACTGATTGTAAACAATATTACTATATTAAAAAAAAAATCAAGCAAGGTCTTTTCTCAAAGCTAATGACACACTGGTGATTTATATTATTGTGAAATGTATGTATTAACATGATACGAGGAAATATGAATTCTTAAGAGGTTCCCTCCCAGACGGAAAGGAATGTAGTTGTCTACCTGTCTCCAATTAAACTACGCAAGGTGTGACCAAAAACAATGGATGCCCCATTTCCATACAAATCAGCAAAGGGATCGGAAGTCCACAGGAAGGGAAGAATAACATGGGGTCATCCTGAGTCTGGAGACGAAACAGTAAGTTTAGGAAGCTATAAGTATTTAGGAGAAGCCATCTTGGCATCCATCTCTGGACAGACACCGAGACCACAGCTGTAGCAAGCTGGGAAAGATGGGTCCTTCAACCAAAGGCGTTGAAGGAATTGAAAATTGGTAAGGACCTTGAACGAAGACTGTAACTTGTTAAGTTAGGTCTTAGCCATTAGAAAGCTTATTTCTACTTTTGTTTGTAATGCTAACTTTATTTCTTTTACAGTACTTGGTATCATTTAACCTACGGTCCGCTTGTTGATACACTTGTTTTATTTTTACACTAAATCAACTCCATGCTGTGCTTGAAGGGAAGGATGTATTTATCCCCAGTTAAATTAGTAAGCTGTAATGTTTTTTCATCTCTTTAAAGGTGCAAACAAACTTTAATATATCTCTGAATGCTCCCGGGGACAGCTGATCATAGCAGAGCACAAGGTTTTGGGAAAATTTGGGACTGGGAATGTTTTGGGGTCACCTCTGCAAGAAGTAACCAAGGAGTAAGGCTATTGTGTTATAGGCAGGCTGCTAGGGTCAGAATGGTGAATCAGGGCTGCATAGCACACACTCAGGATACTGCATGCTTGTATGCAGTCTGGAAGCATTCTGACAATAGAACCACACCAGGAAAGTGTCAACTCCTCACTGGTCAGGATTGCAGCCCTGAGAGTGACACCTCTAGCCCCATCTCTTCTGTTCCTTTCCACATCTTGGTCCTCTGCAAGTGTTTGTCAATCTCATGCTGATACCCTGGGATATGTTGCTCCATCACCGAGCCCTCCTCTCCCCTGACTCATACTATATGACTGCCTGTTTTCTTTTTTCCCCTCTGGCGTTACTCCCCTGCTCAAGAGCCCAAGGCCCAGTGATAGCTCTGAACTTCTCTTGTGATGGTGGGCGAGTTTTAGTCCCACTAGTAACTGTTCTAGTCTAGGAAGCAGTTCCTAGGTTCTTCTTTTTCACTGCAACAGCAAGCCCTAGCAGGGGCAGGTAGGATGATTCTGTTTCCAGTTGTTGTGAATCTATGAAAACTTGCATGATCTCTAACCTGAGTAGCAGTTTCCTAAATTGTATCCTATTTATACAGTTCCCCTTACCCTTTGATCCCGCTCACAGCTGGAAATAGGCCATTTCTCCATCCCACATACCTCTGTAAGTGGTAGATCTTGTGTGTGTACTGACCACGTTCTCCATCTCTCTCGTAGGGTTCATTCATCAGAACCTCCACTCCTTCACCTCCACCAGTTTCATTTTTACTGGCTTCTGCCACAGAATACAGCTGTCCCACTTGATACTGAAGGAGTTAAAGACAAATTATTGCAATAGTCATAATTTAGATGGTGTCAACATAATTAAACTGCAAGAAGCTGGGGACAAAAATAAATGAGATTTGTGTCCCACTCCTAACATACAACCATGTCAGGTATCAACCAAAATATAAGCATTTGGAGAATAGGTACCACTTTTATATCCATTTCCATCTAAGCATAGTTTCACTTATGACTTCCCTTAGGAACTTAACAGCTAGCTCTCAAGTGTACCAGAAGGAGAATGCATACAACAGTGATGTTATCCTCCAACCTCTGCCTCAAACTCTAAGAAACCCAATATGTGGAGAAATTTACAGAGGAAACCAGAAGTGGGAGATGAATGGGTGTTTGGCTGCCATTTAGAAAATGTCAGGAAGACAACAGCTCTGCAGTAGTCAAACCCACTCATTTCTATTCACTGTGTATAAAACCAGATAAGATATGTCTGCTGTTCAGGTGACATGTATAACACACACTCCACTAGTTCCCAACAGGCTCTGACATGTATACAGCACTTTGTTGTGAAGGATCCCAAAGCATCCTAGAAAGGAATTTTCATTATGTGTTTACCAATTAAAGACAGCCATCTGTGGGTGGCTTCACTATTGCAGTCACTATATCTCTGGCATTCCTGACACCCATCTCACTCCTCCCAATGTATCCAAACCTCTGCTGTAAAAACCTTCTCTCCTGCCAGCATCATAGCCATTTTCAGAACACCCTTAAAATCCCTTCACTGAATCTCTATTTGCCTCCTGAACCCAACCCAAGCTCCCTGCTCTCACTTTCCAGGTCCTCCACAACCTAGCTCTTCCCTTCCTCTGCTCAGTTTACTCCCACCCACATTTTCTCCTTCAGCCCACTTAAGTCCTTTCCCAAAACTCACTTCAAAGAAAGTCTCACTCATGTTTAAAAGTTGTAATTGAACAAGTTTTAGCTTCCCAAATGACCATATGATTCATATTGCCCTTGTTCTCTTCCCCACCACTCGGACCATCATCTTTTGGCTAGAGGGTTATAGTTCAAAATGGTTGAATTTGTCCCAATTACATGGGCCTATTCCTTATTACACCCGCCCATTCCTTATTACACCTTCTATAGGCAGGCTCTTTCTGCACAACACCCTCCTCCTGGCCTTTGGCATTACACTATCCTGTAGGACACAGAGCCTTAAAGATCCAGTAACATTCCTGCCCAGATCTTTGAGCCTCTTGCAGACACTCAAAATTTGATAGCCTTAGCCCTCTTTTTCCATCAGTACTGGCAACTAAATTCAACACTACTTTACACTGCACAGCTTCTTTCATATAAAGGGTCTCCCAAATGCTTTAAAAAGAATAGCAAAAGGAAATTCAGAAGGATGGGGAAATAGAACAGAAGTTAAATACGATGGAGTCATAAGAGGGAGGACGTTCTGGGTGACAGAAGCCATAAAGGGATAGGCTCTCTCACCATCAGTGGCATGACTATATACAGGAATGGAGAAGGGGGAATGATCAGACTTGTCAAGAGAGAGATGTGATCAGGTGAAGCAAATCCATGAAGGATTTTCCAAACTTGATCCTGAAGTGGATCTGGGAGCCAGTGGAGAGGTCTGAGGATTAGGAAATTAGAGTATTAGTCTGAAAGGGGATGTTTAAGACGTGGATGGAAAGTGACAGTTCAGAGAGGTGAAAGTATCAGAAGCAAAGGAGTGGTTGACCAAGGCAGTAAATGTAGAGAGCCTATTTGAAAGAGAACAAAAATGTAGTCAGCAAAATGCTAGGTAAACCAAAAAACATTAGCATCATAGCTGATGTGTGCATTAAAAAAAATCTAAATGCAGTGAAACAGAGGAATCCACCCTGCCCACTCTTCCCTCACCTAGACAGAGGGCACTGTGTAGCAAGTAAGGAAAAATTAAATTCTGAAGAAAAAAGGAATAGGGATTAGTCATCGCTCTATATGCCTAAACTAAGGCCTAGTCTACTTGCACCCTGAGTGAGCACTGTAGTTAGGTCAACTTAACCCCTGGTGTAGACACAGCTATGTCAACGGAAGGTATCTTCTATTGACTTAGCTACTGCCTTTCAGAGGTAAATTAACTACATGGAGGGGGGAAAAAATCCCTTCCGTCAATGCAAGAAGTGTCTACACCATGGCGTTGCAGCGCCAGAGCTGTGCTGCTGTGGGTATACATACCCTCAGACAAAATAAGCAGGGTGCTGATCAAAAAGCCAACAAAACCAAACTAGTAGTGAGAGTGTAGCACTCACTTCTAGGTCCAGCAACAGCTGTTTGAAAAGAAGTATTTCCATACCTGCTAAGTTCTGACATAAATGCAGCATCTGACATAAATGCAGCCCGTATGCATTGCAGGCTTTTTCCATCGAGTATTAACAGAACAAGAACAAATTTAGGAAGTAACAGCAAAGATCTGTTCCTAATAAGAGAAAGCTGATGGTGTGCCAATGGTATGTCTAGGTCTCCTTCCCTTGGGTAGCTGGGGACAAGTCAGAGAGCACACCAGAGTGGATCTGCTCAGGTTCAGGCTCACTTCCCAATCGCTTTCAGCAGCACATTTAGCAGAATCATTGACTTTTTAGAAGGCCTCTGCATAGAAGTGTCCCAGAATAAAAACATTTATTTCTGTAATGATTTCTCTCCCCACTCAGTGAAATGGAAAGTTCAGTCAGAGCACTGCTGCATATGCACAAGATGTTGCACTAAGTTGTGAGAACACTTTACTTCTGAAGAAATTCTGGGCAGCTTCCTCACTGCCACCATCAAACTTAGTCTCATCGCATATCAAAATGCGCCATCTCCTTACTTTTCACACACTGCATTCCTTGTGGTTTCCTATGGCTGCCCCATAAAAGCAGTCCTCTCCGACAGAGAACTCAGTGGAGTTATGAAACAGGAGTTTATTTCAGAGAAGAATATTGTATTTCCTTTGCAAGAGAAAGTGTCATCAACTCAGTGACCCCAGCACTAGAAAGAGGAGCAGACAGAATGGCTTTGTCAGCTCTGCAGTGGGTCTCCGGGAGGTACAAACTAAGCCCTTTTAGTAACAGTCTCTCACTCATTCCACCTTAGGTATACAAATCAAAGTTCAGGCCCTAAGAGGATCAGCCCACTGGTCTGGCATCTTCACCCTTTAGTCTACCCTGATAGTCCTGATCCTTTAATCCCATTCATACAAGGGTAGGAGTTCCATATAAATTTGTCTGTTAAATAAGAGCAGATCCTACAGGATCTGCTGGGGAATGTTAATAGAAAGACAGGCGGTGTCCTCCAAAAAGTCTGAATCCTAGAACTGCTGGGAAGATTAGACACGACACACAAACTTGCTTTTGGAACTCCTGAGAGCTCGCTCTTGACTTCCACAGCCAACCCACAGCAGGGTCTGTGTTGTAAGGCCTCTCACACAGAGATCAGAGTCCACTGTATTAGCAGAATTTCATGTACGAGGTCAGAATTCAACACAGCAGCCCCTTTGGGGAAAAAAAGCTGTTCCCTAGAAGCAGCTTAGAACTCAATACAGAAATAAAAGAATCCTTTGTGTTTGGCAAGCTCCTTCCCATGTGAGAGGAACAAGGAGGCGGTAGAGAACTTGTACACACACTGCTCTAATCCATAACAATGCTTTCAAAGCAGCAGCTGGTCAGACACCCACACACAGCTGGCCAAGTCCGTGCACCCAATATTGCAAATCTCAGAAATGGAAAGAGCTCAAACAGCTAGACAGATGCTGGTTCGAGGTGCCCAAACCAAAGGGAAGGATTCATAGAAAGATGTTATAGGATAGCTTGTCCGCTCCCTGACAATGAAATATTGTTCCTACGATCCAGATTTTTTTTCCAGTCTACATTCAGCAGGCTCATGGTCCAATAGATCCACAATCTGGAAGCTTTTCCTGATATTCAGCCTAAATTCTCGCACTTTATTCATACTTATAGTCCTTGAATCATCCTAAATTCTTCACCACAATTGGGACTTCTATCTCTTCAGTATTCGTAGATTGTCACATTCTCACCTTAGTGTTCACCTGGCCAAGTTATTTGGTATTCGGCTGTTATTCTTTCC
This sequence comes from Trachemys scripta elegans, assembly GCF_013100865.1. Lineage (NCBI taxonomy): Eukaryota > Metazoa > Chordata > Testudines > Emydidae > Trachemys > Trachemys scripta. The sequence continues at coordinate 368,893 of NC_048315.1, forward strand.
TCAGAAGCTACAATTCCTCTGGCCTCCCTGATCATTTGTTGTTTTCTCTCAACTCCCTCCAGTTTGTCAAGATCTTCCTAATAATGAGGTGCCCAGAGGAACACAATATCCCAAGTGTATCACATCAGAACCATATAGACAGAAACTCTCTCTTCCCTAGTCCAGGCCACAACGCCTCAACATCACATCAGCTTTTTTACTGCCATATCACATACACTGGCCCTGGCCCTCAAGAAGCAGTTAAGCTGGGTGGCCAGCTGCCAGGTGTTCCAGGATAGATTTCCATCTATTAAACTGAAGTTGGAATTAAGTTCTCATCTCATTAGTCCATTTGTGCTTCAAATCTGCCATAATCACAAAACCCATAAACAGTATCATGTGTGTACAGTGAAAGCTTTGTGCACAAGAGTGAATCTACAATAGCAATAAAGGTGTAGTAGTTAATATACCCTACTTCCTGCAGCCTGAAAACTGAACCCTAAGAGCATCAAACAGCACACGCAGCGTCCTCTCCCCAAGGATTGGGAGTGGGTAGTCCACCGACCTCGGCAGGCATGAAACACAGTATGCATTCCTTCACCTGGGATTTTGAGAGGCATGGTAATCATGTTCACTCTTCTGTGGCTTTGAACATCATCAAGTTCTTGTAAGCAACACACACAACATGGGTACAGATCCCCATGCCTAATCAGATGGGCTAGATTACAGGAAACAGTTCCTGCCAATTGTGTCAGAATGCCACCACTCATTGTAAAAGGGGGGATAGGATAGTGGAGGTCTATCCCAAACCAACATTTAACTGGGCAATCCAAAGACTCACCAACTTGATATCGTCTGAGACTTCCTAGCAGTTACACCCTATTCTCCTTTAGGGCAGCAAGGAGCCAATGGGGAGAGCACCCCTTCTGCTCTTCACATTACAAGCTTCTAAACAGATTTATAACTGAACTCTTCGGAATTCTGGATTCCTTCACTCCAAATCAACAAGTTCACTCAAGAGTTGACTGCAGGGCATCCTCAGGCTCAGAGGACAACCTTCTCAGACACAGAGTACCCAAAAGATACAAGTCCTTACATTGCCTGGGGCCTCTACTTTCTACACATACACAGCCTACATTTCTAAACATTCATAGCATTGAATAAATCAGCAAGGGGAAGAATAAAACACCAACAGATTCACTTTACCCTGATGAAGCTGAATCCCAGTATCAGAGAACTTAGAGAAGCAGGAGCCTGTTAGGTTCCATCCAGTCCAGTCTCCTGGGGGGCAAGGGTCAGAGAGCATGTTCTAGTGCTTTGGCCCATCTACTTTGGGATGATCTGGCTCCTCCCAGACAATTCCAGGGCTGGAGTCACCTCACTGTCAGGAAGGGTTTCCTCACATTCATTCAGACTACATTTTCCTTTCATTGATTAAATTCCTTTGCTCCCAGTTATAGCCCCTTGGATGCTCCTAAATGACTCCCCTTCCATCTGGATATTTACATGTTTTGGATACCTGCAGAATCATATCTCCTGCCATCATTGCTGATTCAAGATATATTGCATAATTAATTCTTTTCATCTTCCCTATAACTCATTCTCTCTGCCCCTGACCACCTCTGTTGTTTTTCTGAGTGCTCTTCAGTTTGGGAATAAGATGCCAAATGTTGAGGCAACATTCTAGGGGCAGTCACATGCCAACTGCCTTTCACAGAGGCAGGATTTCAAAGACTTCAACAGCTTTACCTTGCACAGATGTCACCCAGGAAGAGAACAATAGAGGACGATTCTGCTCACCATTTATTAGTTTAGACAGACTTTTTTTTTTCCTTTTGTAAACTGCTTGAAATATTTTCGCCTGCTGTGATCAGCTCTCAACTGCAGGACCAGAAAACACTGTGCACGCAAAGCATCACCCCATTTGACCACATGGCCAAAATGTGCATATCGGGGAGGGGGGAAGAGGGAGGGAGGGAGGGAGAAGAGAAATGTGTGCCCTCTTGGGCTGGTCTTTAGGGAGAAGAGACTAACATGATGCTGCTTTAGCCTGGAGCGGGGAGAAAAAAAAAAAAGCTACTAGAGGGCAACAATTCTGTTCTTTTACTACCAGCCATATTTAAAAGGCATGTGCTACGTTCAGCCCCAGAGTGTTATGGTCAAGATCAGAGAGGAGCACAAGAGCACCAAAAGGGTTGGATTTATTATAGTAGTGACCAAATGGATGGGGCTGCTGCAGTGAGTCAGTTCTTCATTGGGTATTCAAGCAAAACTCAAGAGCATGTGCCTCTCTTTCATTCAGAGAAAGGAAACCTACAAAGAGCATGGTGCTCACAGCTCTCTCATCAAAAGGCATTAGAAAGTAAAGTAAACCCTGGACCTTGACATTTCAAATGAAAGGTTTCTAGTGAGGCAGCAACAGAGAAATATATCCTGAGAGGGGCCCAGGCCTGGTGAAGCATCTGCTACTGACACGCTTCGAGGCTGGAGTCATTTTCGCTCCAACTCCTTGGCCACTTTGTGAATGTGAAGGTAGGTCTCTGGAAAAGCATTTATTCCCTGGCAGAATTTCTCTATAGAAAAGTGGTGTTGAGAGCACAAGGAGGGAGGGAAGTTAAAAGAGTGGTGCAGTGTCAGAAGATAGAAGTCCAGGGAGCAGAACCAGTTAGCTCTCCACAGCTGTCTAATGGCCAGTGAAGAAATAATCAGATCAGCATATCCATTATAAACACCTATTCTCAGAATTCCATCTCCTACACCCGTTAAAACTTAATATAAACAAAGCCAAAAAGTGGAATGCAATTTTTACAAGATCTGGAAAAGACCCGCTCAGCTGCAAGTTCTATGAAGTGTAGATACAGTGTTCACTCCGAGTTGGATTAAATGAGAGGGGGACTTCTTCAAATTTTCGCTGCTATTAGTCTATAACATGGATGCAGTGCTTTAGGAATGTTAGGGTTTTTTTTTTTTTAATGTAACCTAGCTATTTTGTTTAGAAATATGGTTTACGTCCAAAGGGAGTTCCCCATGCAGACTTGCAGTCTTCCAAGAAAAAGCAAAGTACATGTTTTGCCCAGGAAATATATTTGAAAATAATTAGATAAGAATTTTCAAAACCAAGAAGGCTTGCTTTCTTTATTCACCCTTAATTCATTTAACCCCCTTGAGTTCCATGATGCCTAGATACTACAAGTTCATAGCAATAATTATTTGTTTAAAATGCAAGTTATTACTTCCCAATGAGGAATGTCTTCTCTAGGTCCATTAGACTATTATTGTTTTTGGGGTAGAGACAGTCTAACTGCGTGAGCACAATATCAGGACTAAACATTAACATACTATTCGTAGTTAGACATGTATCACTCACATACCTTGTGCATTTCATCATGCACCCAGCCCCCAATCTACATTGGGAGCATAACAAGTTTGACAATGGATGTCTCAGTGGGTCACTTTAGCTAGTGCTGACAGTGATTTAACTGCTAGGACAGACAGGACAAAACTGCATTCAGCACTGTTCCAGTAATCATGTAGTTGAGACAAATCCCTTCTTCAAGAACAAGTAAGTATCAGAGGGGTAGCAGTCTTAGTCTGAATCTGTAAAAAGCAACAGAGGCGTCCTGTGGCACCTTTAAGGCTAACAGAAGTATTGGGAGCATAAGCTTTCGTGGGTAAGAACCTCACTTCTTCAGATGCAAGTAATGGAAATTTCCAGAGGCAGGTATAAATCAGTATGGAGATAACGAGGTTAGTTCAATCAGGGAGGGTGAGGTGCTCTGCTAGCAGTTGAGGTGTGAACACCAAGGGAGGAGAAACTGTTTCTGTAGTTGGATAGCCATTCACAGTCTTTGTTTAATCCTGATCTGATGGTGTCAAATTTGCAAATGAACTGGAGCTCAGCAGTTTCTCTTTGGAGTCTGGTCCTGAAGTTTTTTTTGCTGTAAGATGGCTATCTTTACATCTGCTATTGTGTGGCCAGGGAGGTTGAAGTGTTCTCCTACAGGTTTTTGTATATTGCCATTCCTGATATCTGACTTATGTCCATTTATCCTCTTGCGTAGTGACTGTCCAGTTTGGCCAATGTACATAGCAGAGGGGCATTGCTGGCACACGATGGCATATATAACATTGGTGGACGTGCAGGTGAATGAGCCGGTGATGTTGTAGCTGTTCTGGTTACGTCCTGTGATGGTGTTGCTGGTGTAGATATGTGGGCAGAGTTGGCTTCGAGGTTTGTTGCATGGGTTGGTTCCCGAGTTAGAGTTGTTATGGTGCGGTGCGTGGTTGCTGGTGAGAATATGCTTAAGATTGGCGGGTTGTCTGTGGGCGAGGACTGGCCTGCCTCCCAAGGTCTGTGAAAGTGAGGGATCATTGTCCAGGATGGGCTGTAGATCACTGATGATGCGTTGGAGAGGTTTAAGCTGAGGACTGTAGGTGATGGCCAGTGGAGTTCTGTTGGTTTCTTTTTTGAGCCTGTCTTGTAGCAGGAGGCTTCTGGGTACACGTCTGGCTCTGTTGATTTGTTTCTCTATTTTCTTGTGTGGGTATCATAGTTTTGAGAATGCTTGGTGAAGATCTTGTAGGTGTTGATCTCTGTCTGAGGGGTTGGAGCAGATGCGGTTGTACCTCAGCGCTTGGCTGTAGACGATGGATCGTGTGGTGTGTCCGGGGTGGAAGCTGGAGGCACGAAGGTAGGCGTAGCGGTCGGTGGGTTTTCGGTATAGGGTGGTGTTAACGTGGCCATCGCTTATTTGTATTGTGGTGTCTAGGAAGTGGACCTCCCGTATAGATTGGTCCAGGCTGAGGTTAATGGTGGGGTGTAAGCTGTTGAAATCATGGTGGAATTCTTCCGGGGTCTCCTTCCCATGGGTCCAGATGATGAAGATGTCATCAATGTAGCGTAGGTAGAGAAGGAGCGTGAGTGGACGAGAGCTGAGAAAGCGTTGTTCCAGGTCAGCCATAAAAATGTTGGCATATTGTGGGGCCATGCGGGTGCCCATAGCGGTGCCACTGGTCTAGAGGTATATATTGTCACCAAATTTGAAATAATTGTGCGTGAGGTTAAAGTCACAGAGCTCAGCAACAAGCTGTGCTGTGTCATCATCAGGGACACTGTTCCTGACAGCTTGTATTCCATGACCCTCTGTTGCTTACTACAATTAAGCCATTTTCAACGTTACTGTGGGGCTGTGAGGGCAGGCAAAGGGAATGAAAAACAGAAGGACCCACTCAGACAATCATTGTCAGCCAAGGGCCATTTTTCACAGTGTGAATAGAGCCATAATACTATGCTGCTGTATACCTGAGAGCCAGTTCACGGGTTCAGCATTTACCTTAGCGACAATAACTCATGAGCGGCCACTCAGTGCTTGTCTACTAACATGATGTTAAATGCCGATACCCTGTCTAAACTAGGATTGAAGATGTAGGAGCACATATTTATGTTAACATCACACCTAAAATCCTAAACTAGACAAGGCCTGAGGCTTTGTCTACCTGGGCAAAAAGGTGCGTTTTTCAGTTAAGGGTATGTCTACATTTAAAATGCTACAGACGCACAGCTGCGCCACTGTGGCACTTCAATGTAGACTCTCACTACAGCAATGAGAGGGGATCTCTCATTGCTGTAGTTAATCCACCTTCCTAAAAATCTTCTTTTGACCTAGCACTGTCTACACTGGAGGTTAGGTGATATAGCTACATCTCTCAAGGGGGTAGATTTTTCCTAAATAAACTCAATTGATTTAGATTAACATGATTGAAAATCCTTTTAACACCTACACAAACACAGTTTAATACTTCATTTGAACTCAGCAAGTTGTAGTCTAGGGTCTTGGTCTACACTACAAAGTTAGGTCGATGTAAGGTAGCTTACATCGACCTAACTGTAAGCATCTACACTAAAATGTAGCTCCCACTGATGTAACTCACCCACTTAAGTGAGAGGCGTAGCACTTAAATCGATGTAGTTAGGTCAATTTAGGATGCATTGCTTACGTTGACTGTTGCTGCCTTTCAGAAGCCGTCCCACAATGCCGCATACTGGCAGTTAAATCAGTGCAAGCGCTCCTGGTGAGGATGCATGCTGCCGACACGCGGCCGACACAAAGAGCATAGTGTGGATGTGTAAAACCATTTCAATTACTGTGGCGGCTGTATATCGATGTAACTTAGGTCAACTTAATTTTGTAATGTAGATTTGCCCTAGGTGGAAGATTAAGGGCTTGTCTACACAGGAAAGTTATACTGGTATAAACTATGGTGTGAATTTAAACCGATATACACTATTATTTCAGACTAACTTAACCAAACTTTTTTTTGGGTTACCTTAAACCCCTTCCAAAGTGACATAAGCTAAACAAGCAAGCAAGCAAGCTACTGTTATTCCAGAATAAAAATGTCAGCCCAGGGAGTTATACCAGTATAACCCCCCTATTAGTTTAAATTCACCCATGAGCTTACGTAGCTTTAACTGGAAAACTTTTCCCATGTAGACATGCCCTTAATCTGAAATGTGTTACACTGTCTACAAAGATGTTGAGTGTGTTTTCAATCAAATTAAACTAACTTGACTGAATATTTCTTGTACTGTGAGGTTTAAAAATCACAATAGTTGGTCATGGTTAACCATATGGTAGACAACAGGATTGACCATAACAAACTGACAATTTTAAACACAACAGTCCTCACCTGCACTGAATGTTTAACATTATTAGGTAAAATGTTTTAAACACAATTACATTTTGTACTGTAGACAAACCCAGATTAAAAGGAACCTCAGAGATTTATTAAAGTTTCCTCACCTTAAAAGAAAAATGATTATATTAAACAAAGAAGAAAGTTGTGCTTTGGAACAATCTGGCAAATCCAAGTTTATCATTAACTTCTCTAGGAGTTGTAATTCATGGATCTAAAAGCACTTTACAGGAGGAGGGACAATATCATTAGCCTCATTTTAGAGAAGATGGGAAAACCCAGATACAGATAAGTTAAATGATTTGCCTAAAATCACAAACTGAGTCAGCAGAAGAGCTGGATACACAAATCTGACTCCCAGTCCTCAATCTTAATCATTGGATCATACAGTTTCATGATAATCCTGAAGGTGGATGCATGTCTTTCTTGCATTTCCTGACTTCTGTCGGCTGGTCAATCATAAGCTTAAACATTTGTTTAAACAAAACAAAGTCCTGAAAAGGAAGCGGCAGGAAAAGGACTTACCTCCTCCACAGACACAGGCAGAATGACACGACTGCAAGAGAACACAAAACAGGAAATGAACTGCAGCCCTTGTAACTTGCACCACTTAGAACACACAAATGTTTCACACTGCAGGCATAGCAACACTTGTTCCTGGCTGCCTCCAGAACTTTGCTAGCTTGGGTTTATCTGCGTGATATACCAGTTTCCTTCTAACCTAACACAGTGTCTTTCCCAGTGCTTGCTGCCTTCCATTGGTTAGGTAACTCAAAAAATGGCCTAATACCAAATCCATAAATGTAAGTGAAATAGCCTAATAGCGATCTTTGTATAAACATAAGGGCTATCTTCTCAGAGAACTTTATAAATCACACATATCACTTCACCCACCACTGAATTCCAGAAGCTGTTTAACAGTGTACAGTTAAACACTAGACAATAGTTTGCCAAGAAGTAAATAAAGGTCCTAGATATAGCAGACTATATTGGGAAGAGGTATTTAGAGAGAGAGTGTAATTAACTAAATACATTCCAGCCCCTTATCTTTGCAAGACATTTCACAGACTTTCTAATAAAGCAGCAAGGATCCTGGTTTCGTCTCATCCAGTAGACAGCTACTCCGGTACAGCAAACCATGTGCCACTGCTAGAGCATTGTTTCAATGCTGAAGGAAGAGTGACCATTATGATCACAAACACCACTTCCTGTTGTACCCTCTGGTTTCCTTGGCGGTCTTCTATGGAAAAACTGATCAGGCTCAACTCTAATTGGGTTGTAAGATCTGGTAAATATGGTAATAAAAGCGTAATAAGTGAACAAGCCTCACTGAGAGAGCTGGCTTCCTAATTCCTCCCCAATAATCCCTCTCTTCATGGGTCATAAGCAAGTATCACAATAACAAACAAATAAAATAATCAGAATAAGCTCTTATATAACACTTTTCATCAGTAGATCTCAAAGAGCTTTACAAAACAAGGTCAGCCAGTGTCTTCATCCTCATTTTACAGATGGGAAAACTGAGGCAAGGTGAGATTAAAGAGACTTGCCCAAGGTCACCCAGCAGTCTGGTGGCACAGTTAAGACTAGAACCCAGGTTTTTGAGCCCCAGTCCAGTGCTCTATCCACTAGATTTCACAGCCTCCTTATTAGTTCTTTTGTTCCCTCTATACTAATAAATATTCAACTCAACATTTGCCAGCTCCCCAACGGTGTTCAGGTTGGTGGGAATAACACTTAAGGGATCTAGAGCAAAGAATAGAATAACCTGCAAAAAGCATAAAGAGACCAGTAATCAAGGGAAATCTGAAGGGGGTCTGACGTTTTCTGCTGTGGTCACAATTTCCACAGAACTGCTGACTACACCTGGAATTCCCTCCCTTGCCCACCCACTCTTTATTCTAATTCCTCCTTCCAGGATGCCCACCAATACCAGCTCGCTTCAGTAAAAGCACAGTCACCTACACATTAGGTGCTTAAAGAGAAAGGGCTGTGCTCTAAATTCAGACCATCCTCTGGGTCTCCCAATGCACTCTCTCGCTAGCCTGAGTGCTCTTTCTATTCAGATTGTAAGAGCTTTTGGGTAGTGACTAATATAAAGGTAACTCTGCATTCAGTAAAGAATAAAACAGAAATGACAGCTGACCAGAAGCACGGACCGGTTAGGGTCACAGAAGTATTTTCAAGAATATAATAGAGCACCAAATTAAGGAGTTAAATACAAATAGGGATATGGTCAAAAATAGAAACTACAGATATCTATATAGCAATGAAAGAAACTTCAAAACAAAGATAGATGAACTAGAATTGCCTGGTAATGGAATAGGAGCGTGACATAATAAGCATTACTGAAATATGATGAGATGACCACACAAAAAAAACCCCACCACCCTTAATTATGACCTGGGACAATAATACCTGAGTATAAACTATACAGGAAGCCAGAATAGGTCAAAGGTGGAAGAATAGCTTTATACCTAAAATATTCCAAAGAATCCAGTAATCTGAGTGGAGAAGACCTGTACAGTAAAAAACGTAATGTATAAAAATCAAAAGTCATAAATATACTAGCAAGGTAATACCACCAGCCTCCGGATCAGGAAAAGCATATTGAGTGCACAATGTTGAAGGACACCAAAGAGGCGACTAAATCCAATAAAGTAGGAATAGTGTATGATTCCAGCTACCCATATAAAGAAGCAATTTCTTATTACTTTAAAAGTTTGCTTCTTGGAACATAACAGACTATCCTTGACTAAGTCTTAAGTTGCATGCAGGAGTTAATTCAAGTTGTAACCACAGTTTGGTCACTAAGTAATTATATACTGTGGTCACTATTAAGTGTAACATCCTTGGGGGAGGCATTGTACCAAAAATTAGCACAGTGACAAAACTCAAAAGGGGTTTCTAAAAAGTGATGATAGTAGTCAAAAAGATCCAAAAGGTCAAAACAAACTAAGCTAAAATTCTTAGATTGATCAACCATAACAGTCAAAGAGCATACATTCCCCCCCTTCTAAAAAAGGAATCATGAACGAAAAAACCCACCATGCCATGATTGAATAGCAAGGTTCAAGAGGTTTTTCAAGCCAAATGTGTATTCTTTAATAAACAGAAATCCAACCTCAGTGAAACCAACCACACTATGGCAGGTAAAAGTAGAAAGGAAATTTGAAGTGGTACGAGGAAATTTTAAGAGCTAATAGCCAAAGACATAAGAAAGACCAACAAGAAATTATTTTATAGCTATAGCAGAAAGCTTGTGAGAGTCTATGGATCTGCTGTTTTGTCAGGGAGAAAAGGGAACAATTAAGGAGAAGACGACATTGTAGAGAAGTAAAGTGATTTCCTGGCATTACTCCTCACCACAAAGGATGCTGAGGAGCTATCTGTTCCAAACTACTCTTTTCAGGTAATAGAGAAGTGCTGTCAAAGACTGAGGTATCAAAAAAAAAAAAAAAAAACTACAGAAACAAAATGATCAATTAAAGCACAAGGCACTAGACCCAGATGGTACACACCCAAGAAGTCAGGAAAATGTTAAGAATTAAATGACTGAATATTTTTATTAGCAGTGCATTCTCTTTAAAATCAGTTATTACATCAGAGGAGTGGAGGGAACCAAATGTTGTACTTATCTTTAAAATACCTACTGGGATAATGGTGGGATGATCAAACAGATGAGCTTTACTTCAGTACAAGGTAAATTGACTGAAATAATTAAGCAGAATTATGAAACATATAGATGCACATAAATAGGGATAAGCCAGTGCTGCTTCTGTAAGAGGAAAACTTGTCTTTCAAACCAACTAAAATTCTGTGAGCATGTCAACAAAATAGTGTCTAAAGAAAAACTGATTATCCGGCCTTCCAAAAACTTGGATAAAGCCCCTTATGAGATCTATTAAGGAAATTAGCAAGAGGCATGAGGTAAAGTACTATGATAAATTAGAAACTGGCTAAGTGATAAAAAACAAAGTAGCATAAGTGGTCAGTTTTAAACATTGCAAAGAGCTGACACCAGAGTATCCCGACATTCCTTAACAAGACAAGTGTTACACATATATTTATTATCCAGATATGGGGGGGAAGTGGTGAGGAGGCAAAAATTTGCAGTGGCATGAATTAAGCTTAGTAAAGTCTAAAAACGACTGCAAAGACCATGAAAGGAATTTAAAGATAACTGAATAGGCAGGACAGTGACAGATTGAATATAGTGTTGAAAATGCGAAGTAATGTATATTGAAAGGAAAAATTTGAACAATTCAGTCACATTACTAGCTTCTAAGTTACTTGTAATTACTCAGGGAAGAGATACGAGCATTACAGTGGATCATCAACATGTAGCAGCAGTCAAAAGAGTACTCAAAATTTTAGGATGTATAAGGATTGGGACTGAAAAATGCTATGTTTGGTCCCAGTCACCCTATCTCAAAAAGGATGTCACAAAAACAGGTGGTACCGATGGGTAACAAAAGCTAGAGGGGCCAGGGAAAGTTCCACATGATGAGAGATTGAAAAGATTGTTTGTTTGGTTTATAGAGCAAACAAATAAGAACAGGTATGATTGGGGTATGCAAAACAATTAATGGACTGAAGAAGGTAACTGGGTGCTCCATCTCCCCCTCTAATGATACAAAAAGAAGGGCCATTCAATTAAACTGAAAAGCAGGATTTAAAAAAAAAGACAGCAAATTATAAGTAGTCTACTGAATTCATTACCACAAGAAAGAAGCCAAGACCGTAGCAGGATTCTAAAACAGATTAGTTATTTACATGGATAATGGCCCAGATCCTCAAAGATATTTAAGCACCTAACTCCCATTGACTTCTGAGGATCTGGGCTAATGAGAATATCTACATTTACAAGATTGAAAAGAGAAGGCTTGTAAACCCTCATACTTCTGGTATAAGCCAACCTTTGATAGTAGGTAAAAAAGAAACTGTCCCTATAAGCAGTTTATTATTTGAGTCCAGTACATGGATTCTTTTTCTTACACTTCCGCTGAAGCGTCTGGTTGCAACTACTGTCAGAGATGGGATAGAGGACAAGATGGTACACTGGCCTGACCATAAGGCTTCCTTTGTGTCTTGGACAGAACAGAGTTCACTGTTTAATAGAGCTACCCAAATAGCAATGACAGTCATCTGTACTGTGGGAAATCACAACTCAGTTCAGGAACATTCAACCATCTCTAATTAAGAAAAGCTAAAGATGGTGCACAGAGGTTACCATTGAGGGAAAACTTGCACCATCAGGAGAAACATACTAGAAACAATTAGCTTGACATATTCAAGACCAAGGGGGAAAAAAAACAATTCAAAGTTTCCAGAGTTAATCCAAAAAGTATTGGAACCGTAGAAGCTCTCCTGATGACCGAGAAATGGTCAAATCAGAGTCACTGTAGGGAGAGGAGTCCTTGTGACACCTTGCAGACTAAGGTGCCACAAGGACTCCTCGTTGTTTTTGCTAATACAGACTAACACGGCTACCACTCCGAAACCTGTAGGGAGAGGGGCTCTCTCAACAGGCCAATGCTGGATCGCTCATTCTGCTGCTTATATTACAGCTATAGAACCTGTCTATTGTCTTCAACAGTCTCATGAATTTAAACTTCTCTCAGCTCTACAGCATACATCTCAAAGGGACCTAGAGTGTTATAGACTCAAATATCCATACAGCAAGAAAACAAAATCTGTACTGATTTAGTGACCTTCACCTTACCCCGCTCCCGAGAGCTGCCGCACTCGTGCGGTGATAGTGAACTGGCCCCAGAGTCTCTCTCTCTCTCTTTCACACACACACACACACACACACACGCGCGGACACGTCTGAAGGTGTATGACATCACTGGGGCTCCCTGAAGCTTCCCTGCCGGTGTCATGAGCGCAGCAAAGCGCGGAGCAGCGTCCACAGGCATTTCCCCCTCAGAGGCCCGTTTCGCCTCCATCCTCAGGGCCCTGCTCTGAGGCCACCGCTGCCCCAGCGGGCGAGGGAAGGCCAAGGCAACGGGAAAGCAACGGAGCCTCCCGCCTGGGCTGCCGGAGCGACCCGCGAGTCAGCGAGCGCCGGCAGAGAGCCCTGGCCCGGGCCCTGGCCGCGGCAGGGACCCCGAGGCGCTGCCGGGCCAGCCAGGAGGGACGCACCAAGCCGGGGTCGCAGAGCACAGCGCCCCTCCCCCTGCCCCACGCTAGCCGCGCTGGCCGACCCCTGCCCCGGCCCCGGCCCCACCACTAACCGGCACCTGGACTCGCGGACATGGGGGCAGGACCTGACGCGGCCCCGCAGGCTTCACGGGCGGGGGGCTGACGCCGGCTCCGCGGGCAGAAACTCCCCTTCCTCCCGGCCTCCCTCCAGCCCGCGCCGCGCCCGGCTCCGCGGCCCGCACTCACTACTCCTTGATTAGCACCATGGCGGCCCCGCCGCCGCAGCGTCTCCCGCCCGCTCCGGCCCGCGCTGAAGGTGACAGGCGCCTCCCGGCAGCTCCACTGCGAACCGCACCGCGCGGGGGGAGCGGAGCGTTTCTGCGGCAACCACTGCGTCACGGCGGCACGCAAACGTGCTGCCCTCATCATCGCGTGGAGGCGCGATCCTCCGCAGTGCCCCGCCCACTCGCAGCCCACCTTAAAGGGCCAGTCGCGCGTAGTGTCTAACGCGCATGTGCGCAGGGCAGCGCCTAGGTAGGCGGGAAAGACGGCTCACAGTCGAGGGCCGCCTGGCTCTGAGCGCGGGAGTCGAAGCTCGAGCGCTAGCCGCACCCCAGGGTGTCGCTTTGCCCTGACAGGCCCTTGGCCAAGGCCACGTGCTCATGGCCTGGCGTCGCTCAGCGGCTACCGACAGAGAGGGAAGCCGGAGTCTGAGGTCAGGATCAACTCTAGCTTAACCAGGGACCGGCTGTTCCCCTCAGCGCCAGGGCTGGCCCCGCCCAACTTCCCTGGGGCGAGCTGGCTGTGCTGGGACATGTGCCCAGGCACTCCCTAGTAGCCTGGGTAGCCCAGTTTTCTGCCCCTCCGAGGGGGCAGCCCTATTGACAAGCATGGCCCTTCCCTCTCCTGCCTGTCCCACCCAGCTCAGCTGGCGCACAGCCTGCTTCCTGCCTCCCTGGTCATTAAGTAGTGTAAAAACAGCAATTAGGATAACTTTGGAAAGAGTAACTTGCTTCTGTATGTAATCTTTTAGTATCCTGTTAGCTGCAGTATCAATAACCCCAAGCGTTCAACCAAAAACAGGCCCAAGAAATCTTCACACTTGGGGGGAGGGTAAGTCAAACTCTGGGTATTATTTGCCTTCTGGGTTTTGAGCTTTTAAGTTACACTTGGGGCAGGGCCAGCGCAACCCATTAGGTGGCCGCCTAGGGCACTACAATTTGGGGGACGGCAACTGCGGCGGTATTTCGCCAGCGGGACCTTCTGCCGCCTCTGTGGGGGGCGGCAGAAAAGCTGGCGGCGCTCCTGACTTGGGGTCATGTTTTTCCAGCCTGTCTCCACAACCAAGAAGGCTAGAAACTTTTTTTATTTAAATTAATGCTGAGATACTCACATTTCCAATAGCTGGTGAGTTAAGAAAACCTGCAAATATCCTAAGAGTTGTCAACACTGTAATAGTCACTGTGAAAACTCCACGTTAAGCAACCACGTACCAACTGCCAGATCCACAAAGGGAGTTAGGTGCCTAACTGCCACTTTAGGCACCTGAGGCCAAAAATTTGCTCCTACAAACCATCCACTCGTCTTGCCCAACCCTATAGGTGCCTAAGTTTTCACCAGAAAAGTCCCCTCAGTGCCTAGGGTTCAATGTGGTAGGTGAGGTCAGAGCATAGCTAACTTGCACAAAATACAGAGGAAGTGGTGGTAGTGCTCCCTTTATACCCAGTAGTCTAGTGCAGCGTTTTTCAAAGTAAGGCATTGGGTCACTCTGGTCAGCATTGCTGACCAGGACGTTAAAAAGTCCCGTCGGTGGTGCTGCCCAGCTAAGACAGGCTAGTGCCTACCTGTTTTCACACTGTGCTGCTCCCCGGAAGCAGCCAGCACTGGTTACGGCTTCTAGGCAGGGAGGCCATGGGGCTCTGCGTGCTGCCCCCACCCTGAGCACTGGCTCCGCACTCCCATTGGCCGGTTTCTGGCCAATGGGAACTGGAGGGGGCGGTGCCGCTGGGCAAGAGTCGTGCGCCTCTGCCTAGGAGCCGGACCTGCTGGCCACTTCTGGGGTGCAGTGCGGTCTGCGGTGCTAGGATAGGCAGGAAACCTACCTCTGAACCCCAGCTGTGCCGCTGACCAGATCTGCCGGAGGTAAGTCCGCGCCCCAACCCCCTACCCCACCCCAGAACCTGCACCCCTAGCCCAGAGCCCTGACCCCCTCTTGCACCCCTACCCCAGCCCTGAGCCCCCCAAAACCCAGAACCCCTTCCTGCACACCAAACCCCTCATCTCTGGCCCCACCGTAGAGCCTGCACCCCCCAGCCCAGAGCCCTGACCCCCTCCTGCACCCCAACCCACTGACCCAGCCCAGAGCCCCCTCCTACACCCTGAACCCCTTATTCCTGGCCCCAGCCTGTAGCCCTGACCCCCTGCACCCCAACCCTCTGCCCCAGCCCTGAGCCGCTCCCACACCCCAAACCCCTCATCCCCAGCTCTGTTGAGTCACGGGCAGCAACAATTTTCTTCAACTGGGTCCCCAGAAAAAAAAATTGAAAACCACTGGCCTAGTGGTTAGTATTCATGTGAGAGACACAGGTTCAGATCTTTACTTTGCCTGATTTGGCACAGAGACTGGAATCTGGGTCTCCCATCTGAATCTACTAACCACTTGGCTGTAGAGTCATTCTTACTCACTCTGGCCCCATGACTCTCTAAATGTTTATACAAAATGAAACCACTTCAACAGGAACGAGTCTCACTATAAAATGCCCTATGTGCCTGTAGTTAAGGCACTCATGGGAGTTGGGAAACCTGGGTTCATGTCCTGTTCCAAATCATAAAGGGTAAGGATTTGAACTTGGGTCTTCCACCTTTAGGCGTGCTTTATTGAATGCAAGGGGGCAAGCACCACTTCCCTTGTCTCTCTCGCACACTTTAATTTTTGTTTGTTTTTTGTTTGCAAGAAGGGGGTAACTTGGCTTAGACGTGGAACTCCACAAGAGGATTCACAGCTATGAATCCTGAGCAGAGATGGATATCTCTCTCTGTCCCAGACTTACGCACTTAAGTCCTTTTGAAGCATTTCCTATTGATTATCTTAAACAGCTGCCTGCTCAGCTTGCTGGCTTCTGTGAATCCCAGTCTTGGGTGTCTTTAACTTTCCCTCTGCATTACATGGGGAGCCTGGGTGCCTAACTCAGGGCTGTGAGTTCCATTGGGTGTAGCAGGGCACCTACATCTAAGTATTGCAACGCTAAGCCTAAATCCGCTTTGTGGATCTAGCCCCACTCATGCACAGTTCTTTGAACTCAGCCTTCTCTCACTGCAAGTCCATAAAAATCCTTTTATCAGGAATACTTTCTGTGTTTGTGAAAATCTTCAGTTTAATGGAAGTAATGCAGTAGAGTGTCTTTGCAACACTGTTTAGAGTACAAAGTATCCTGAGCATTATTCATAATGCAGGAGCTAACTACGGCAACTTGGCATAAAAATCCGGAGTATAAATCATAATAATGTATATACAAATAGAACTTTGTAGTCTGTCGGTACCCATTTGCTTCCTCACAATAAGATAAATCTTTGTGGGAAAACAAGAACTGCCATATTGGATCAGACCAATAGTTCATCTATTACAGTATCCTGTCTTCAGCAGCAGCCGGTACTAGCTGTTCAGAGGAAGGGGCAAAAAAACCCTCTCAGAATAATCTCCCCCCCCATACACCTTGTCTCCTAATATCTGAAACATGAGGTTAAATATAGTTTCCAAAATTTATTAGCATTAAGTATTATAACTCTGGATAGTGTTTATCCATATAACTTCTGAGAGGAAGAATTCAATCAGAAAAATATGAAAGATAATTGGGAATCATTTAAGAACACCTTACTAGATGCCCAAGAAGGCCATACTGTTTAAAAAAACTGAATTGAATTGAGGATTTGAAAGCGGATTACATACAACAAATGGAAAAAAGGCGAAGCTGATAGAAATTAATATAAATCAGATGTTAGGAATTGTAGGAAATTGATAAAGGAAGCAAAAGGATGCAAGAAAACAAATCTATGACCAGCAGTTAAGGACAATAAGGAGGGTTGTTTTAAATATATTGGAAACAAAAAGAATCCTGACAATGTTATTGGGGTCCATTACTAGCTGGGAATGTAGAATTATCAATAATAATGCAGAAAAGGCAGAAGTTTTCAATAAATATTTGTTCTGTATTTGAAGGAGAAACATGATATAGTCTCATCATATGGTGATAACACACTTTCCATTTCTCTAGTACCTCTGAAGGATGTTAAACAGCAACTACTAAAGTACTGGCTATTTTAAAAATGTCTAACATGTAAGTTGCATTCAGGAGTTTTAAAAGAGCTGCCTGGCCCAGTCTACAAAAAGAACTATATTTTGTAACCAATTTAGGAGACTTATCTTTGGAGGACAGGGTCATAATTCAAAATGATCTGGACAAATTGGAGAAATGGTCTGAGTTAAACAGGATGAAGTTTAACAAAGACAAATGCAAAGTGCTCCACTTAGGAAGAAAAAATCAGTTTCACACATACAGAATGGGAAGAGACTGTCTAGGAAGGAGTATGGCAGAAAGGGATCTAGGGGTTATAGTGGACCACAAGCTAAATATGAGTCAACAGTGTGATGCTGTTGCAAAAAAAGCAAACATGATTCTGGGATGTATTAACAGGTGTGTTGTGAGCAAGACACGAGAAGTCATTCTTCCGCTCTACTCTGCTCTGGTTAGGCCTCAGCTGGAGTATTGTGTCCAGTTCTGGGCGCCGCATTTTAAAAAAGATGTGGAGAAATTGAAAAGGGTCCAGAGAAGAGCAACAAGAATGATTAAAGGTCTTGAGAACATGACCTATGAAGGAAGGCTGAAAGAATTGGGTTTGTTTAGTTTGGAAAAGAGAAGACTGAGAGGGGACATGATAGCAGTTTTCAGGTATTTAAAAGGGTGTCATAAGGAGGAGGGAGAAAACTTGTTCACCTTAGCCTCTAAGGATAGAACAAGAAGCAATGGGTTTAAACTGCAGCAAAGGAGGTCTAGGTTGGACATTAGGAAAAAGTTCCTAACTGTCAGGGTGGTTAAACACTGGAATAAATTGCCTAGGGAGGTTGTGGAATCTCCATCTCTGGAGATATTTAAGAGTAGGTTAGATAAATGTCTATCAGGATGGTCTAGACAGTATATGGTCCTGCCATGCGGGCAGGGGACTGGACTTGATGACCTCTCGAGGTCCCTTCCAGTCCTAGAATCTATGAATCTTTCTCAGCACAACAAATACTGTTTGAGATGTCTCTGTGCTGTCAAGCTGCCTACAGTGAATCAAGAGCGCAATTCCTAATCTCAGGGCAGATTGTTAAGAATCAGGACACAAATCCAAATTTTATGTGAGTGCTATATTTAGATTTCACTCCTCAATTATCAGGTGTAAACTCAGGCACTATAAGAGCCTTAACATGAAGTCACAGACAGTCCCCTGGAGTACTCCAATCTGTCTCGCCTCCCAGGTGGTAGATGGTCCCTATGCCATGAATCACGATAATATTCTGATTATTCCCAGTCCAAAGGACTAGTCACTTACCCCAGGTCAATTGCACCTTAGCTCTCATACCAAAGATAATACTTGTAACCAATCCTACAATAAACTATATACAGATTTATTGCTGGGAAAAGGAAATGAGAATTAAACCAGGTAAACATATATACCCAAATGAGTTACAATCTTAATTTTCAGCTAACTAGAAGCTTCTATAATATGCAAACTCTATATGTCCTTTAGGGCTAACCCAAGCTAAGCAGCTGGGGATTCCTTGTTTTACCTAGAAACCTTGCCCCTCAGAGTGCAAGAAGCATATAGATACAATTCCTTCGCAATGGGGTTTTTATTCTCCTGCTCCCATGTGCTCTGAGGCCTTGGCTACACTTACAGCTGTACAGCGCTGTGAGGTAAACCTGTCTTCGTACAGCTGAGTAGGGAAAGCCCTGCAGTCTGTCCACACTGACAGCTTACAGCGCAGTGGTGTGGCCACACTTGCAACATTTACAGCTGTGTTGGGAGCGGTGCATTCTGGGAAGCTATCCCAACATTCATGTGGCTGCAACGTGCTTTTCAAAACGGGGGGGAGGGGGGTGGAGCGTGACAGGGAGTGTGGGGGGAGAGAGAGTGCTTTTTGGAGCATGTCAGCACTCTGTTTTTGCAAGTTCTGAACTCCCGGCCCCCTGCTCATTCATTCACTCACTCAAAGCAAACAGCAAACCGTTTGCTTTTTCTCTGTGGTACAAGCTTTGAAACCAGCACTTCCACATTCCTGCAGCCGGTCACAACAATGGAGAGGATTGGCCACTTGACAAGGTGATCAGTACAGCGCTGCAGGTTGATTCCTGGTACACACTCACAGGGGAGAGTCGTAGCCACTCCGCTGTATCTCTTATGCTTCTCGGGGAGGTGGAGTACCTGCAGCGCTGTACCTAGAGAGAGACAGTGCTGCAAGTGCCCTGCCAGTGTGGACGGGGAGTGAGTTACAGCGCTGGGGGAGGCTTTACGGCGCTGTAGTTCGCAAGTGTAGCCAAGGCCTTAGGTACAAACTCATCTGCTGGGAAGAATCCACTTGCATGACTCATCTTTGTGGAGGGGAGGAGCACAGCAACAAAGTCTTTTGTCTTCCTTATTGTTCCTCAATAGTCCATCTGATGCTGATGGACCTTTCACATTAGGCAGGATGTAACACCTTTGATTGCAGATCAACGCTTCACGCTTGTTAATGTCTCTCTCCTTCTTTGGTGACTCATAGCTTTGGTGACTTGGCTACACTTGCAAGTTACAGCGCTGTAACTCACTCCCCGTCCACACTGGCAGGGGACTTACACCGCTGCAGGTACCCCACCTCCCTGAGAGGAATAACAGCTGCAGCGGAGTGGCTACGACTCAGGGGTGTGAGTGTAAACGCTTGCAGCGCTGTACTAATCACCTTGTCAAGTGGCCAATCCTCTCCATTGTTGTGACCGGCTGCAGGAATGTGGAAGTGCTGGTTTCAAAGCTGGTACCACAGAGAAAAGCAAACAGATTGCAGCTTGCTTTGAGTGAGTGAATGAATGAGCAGGAATTCGGAACTTGCAAAATAGAGAGCTGACATGCTCCAAAAAGCACTCTTTCTCCCCCCACACTCCCTGTCACAAACCACCCCCGTTTTGAAAAGCAGATTGCAGCCACATGAATGCTGGGATAGCTGCCCATAATGCACCACTCCCAACACAGCTGCAAATGTTACAAGTGTGGCCACACCACTGCGCTGTCAGCTGTCAGTGTGGACAGACTGCAGCACTTTTCCCTACTCAGCTGCACGGAGACAGGTTTACCTCACAGCGCTGTACAGCTGCAAGTGTAGCCAAAGCCATAGTTACAGAGGCTTATAATGCTAATGCTCAAATATTACCTTACAACAGTGGTCTCCAACCTTTTTACACCCAAGATCGCTTTTTGATTCTAAGGGCAACTCAGGATCTAACCCGCCTCTTCCCTGAGGCCCTGCCCCACTCTCTCTGTCGCTCGCTCTCTCTGTCGCTCACTCTCTCCCACCCTCACTCACTTTCATGGGGCTGGGGCAGAGGTTGGGGTTCAGGAGGAGGTGCAGGCTCTGGGCTGGGGCCAAGGGGTTTGCAGTCTGAGAGTGGGCTCTGGGCTGAGCCTGGGGCAGGGGGTTGGGGTGTGTGAGGGGTGCAGGCTCTGGGAGGAAGTTTGGGTGCAGGAGGGGGCTCCAGGCTGGGGCAGAGTGTTGGGGTGCAAGAGGGGGTTTGGGGTGCTGGCTCCGGAAGGGGGATGGAGGTTGGGGTGCAATGAAGGTTTGGGGTACTGGCTCTGGGAGGGGGCTCAGGGTGGGTTATGGGGTGCTGGCTCCAGGAGGGGGTTCAGGGATGGGGGTTGGGGTGTGGCCTCCCGCCGAGCAGCACTTACCTCTAGTGGCTCCCGGTTGGCGGTGGGTGCAGCGAGGCTAAGGCAGGCTCCCTGGCTACCCCGGCCCAACACTGCTCCCAAAAGGGGCCAACGTGCCCCTGCGACTCCTGAGGTGGGGTGGGGTGGGGAGGGAGCACATGGTTTCGCACGCTGCCCCTTTCCGCAAGCACTGCCCCCACAGCTCTCCTGGCCAATGGAAGCTGCAGGGGCGGTGCTTGCAGGCAGGAGCAGCACACAGAGGGAGACCCCTGGGGCTGCAGTGGCTGCTTCCGGGAGCACTGTGGGGCTGGGGTAGCTTTAGCGGCAGCCATACCGCGCTGCTGCCAGAGATTGCGATCAACTGGTTTGGGACCACTGCCTTACAATGTGGAATACAGACATTATAAGTGAGATTAATGCATGCAGCAACTCACATGCATTCAATAAAGTCTAAAACACGTTCTTATAATTCTAATACCTGTTTTAACAAT
Source organism: Trachemys scripta elegans (assembly GCF_013100865.1). NCBI lineage: Eukaryota > Metazoa > Chordata > Testudines > Emydidae > Trachemys > Trachemys scripta. The sequence continues at coordinate 390,144 of NC_048315.1, forward strand.
ACAGGTGAGCCAAACATGAGCCAGCCATGTGTTTGTCAGTATTCCACTGAAGCATGGGAACCTTGGCATGAGCTGGCACCTGGGCTGCCAGCATCACACATGCTGTGACTTTTCTGCCTCTCAGCTGCAGCTGAACCATGTTTATACATTCATAACTTTTGTGTTTGCATCAGCACATTCTGGGAGTGTGGATCTTTCTCCCAAAGTGACTGTGCTGTCCAGAGGTGAAGACTAGACAAGACTAGACACTTTAGTTTTACCACCAGGTGAACTAAGTCACAACAACCTCTAGTGAGGGTATAGTGTAGACCTCATCTAGGTACTTCACTGTAAAAATACATACCTTGTCTTCACTGTGTTTTACCTTAGGATAGCTCATGCATGTTAGTTATAGATAATAAAACCACACTTTTTTTTTTTTTAGCAGTGAAGAAGCAATCAAACGTTGTGGGGGTTTTATTACAACAAATAACAAATAGCAAGCTAGTTATCTCACTAAAAAACAGTAAGTGGAAACAAGGCACTTGTATGTTTACCATGAGGTAGCTAGGGGGGTTGTTATCTCTATATTATCCCCACCACCTCCACCTCCTGTAGTTTACCTCAAAAGTAAAGTACCTCATCTATGTTTTTACAACAGGACAGCTAATGTGCATTAGTTAAACACATCATTTTTTAATCAGAGAAGATATGCCTTTAGAGCCAGCCACATCAGTAATGTGTTACAAGCTCTTAAAAGTTGTAGTTTGGACAAAGCCCCAAGTGCCAATAACCGTCTTTTATACAGGCCATTTAATCACTCCTCTGATTCCTCTTTGAAAAGCTGCCACTGCCATTCCCTATTTTCCAGTACTTAACTTATCTAAAATCTCATTACAGTGGTTTCTGTATTTTAAGTACCATATATCTGGTAACTTTTGACACTCGTTCCCTGTGATTGTTTGCAGACACTTAGCTCACCCTGAACAGACAGTTATTTTTGTGTTGATACTGTTAAAGATGCTGATCTATTTAGGAGTAGCTTTGCTAGATGCTTGTGTGTGTTTTCCTATTGTCACTTATACAGTTCTTGGATTAATGAGATGGTTTTCAGTTTACTCCTGCTATAAACAGCCAACTTTATTGGTAAAGGCCTAGTCCAAGATAATGGATTATACTGACTCATTAAAAAAAAAACCATACCTTTTTGATTGATCAGTGTTCTCAACTAAAATCTAAGATGGCCATCTTTTATTTCCTTTTCTATGGGTATGTCTACACTACAAAATTAGGTCTATTTAATAGAAGTCGATTTTTTTAAAATGAATTTGATACAGTCGATTGTGTGTGTCCCCTCTAAGCGCATTAAGTTGGTGGTGTGCGTCCACAGTACCTAGGCTAGCGTCAACTTTTGGAGCGTTGCACTGTGGTAGCTTGTCACGTTATTGATTTGAACTGGGACCATATAGAACATGGTTGCAACCAAAGTCCTGTAGTGGCACCAAATCTTGTATAAAGGGGGTCAAATGAGGTGCCTAAGACAAGGTAATGGTTTGCTGGTTATGATTATGCTGTCTATATGTGTGTATCGGTTTTGTAGTTGAAGTTATGAATATTGGCTCTATACTGTCTGTATTTCAAACTTATGCTGTGCTTCTGGGAAACATCCCAGACGAGTTGGTGTTAGCTCTGCCTAGCCTGCTTGATGGCCCATTAAGGACCATCAGCTATACAATTGACCCATTGAGAGAAGGCAGAAAGGCCTTGTAACTCACCAAAGTATGCAGGAACTTGCCCATGTGATTTCAGACTCCATTTTGCTGTAATTTTCCACAGTAAGAACAAAGAGGTATTCTTACATCTGAAAAAGACTATAAAAGGCTGATGCCTCATCTCCAACTTGTCTTCAATCCTGCTTCTTACCTCTGGAGGGACTTTGCTACAAACTGAAGCTCTGAACAAAGGAATGAGGACCCATCCCAGCTGGGGATGTACTCGAGAGACTTGAGTTAAACCTGCAGTTTATTCTATCACTGCTACAAGCCTGAACCAAGAACTTTGCCATTACTGTATGTAATTGATTCCATTTAACCAATTCTAACTCTCATCTCTATCTTTTTCCTTTTATGAATAAACCTTTAGATTTTAGATTCTAAAGGATTGGCAACAGCGTGATTTGTGGGTAAGATCTGATTTGTATATTGACCTGAGTCTGGGGCTTGATTCTTTTTTTCTTTTACTGGGGTATTGGTTTTCATAACCATTTGTCCCCATAACGAGTGGCACTGGTGGTGATACTGGGAAACTGGAGTGTCTAAGGGAATTGCTTGTGTGACTTGTGATTAGCCAGTGGGGTGAGACCAAAGTCCTCTTTGTCTGGCTGGTTTGGTTTGCCTTAGAGGTGGAAAAACCCCAGCCTTGGACTGTAACTGCCCTGCTTTAAGCAATTTCTCCTGAATTGGCACTCTCAGTTGGGTCCCACCAGAACCAGCATCGTTACATAGTTATCCCACAGTTCCCGCAGTCTCCGCCGCCCATTGGAATTCTGGGTTGAGCTCCCAATGCCTGATGGGGCAAAAACATTGTCGCGGGTGGTTCTGGGTACATGTTGTGAGGCCTCCCTCTGTGAAAGCAATGGCAAAAAATCATTTCTCACCTTTTTTCCTGGGTTGCCCGTGCAGACGACATACCACGGCAAGCATGGAGCCCGCTCAGCTCAACGTCACCATATGTCTCCTGGGTGCTGCTGGCAGATGCAGTACTGCATTGCTACACAGCAGCATCCCCGTGCCTTGCCTTGCAGATGGTACAATACGACTGTTAGCCATCGTCATCGTCCCGTGGGTGCTCCTAGCTGACCTCGGTTAGGTTGGTCGGGGGCACCTGGACAAAAATGGAAATGACTCCAGTTCATTCTCTTCTTTTAAGTTTCGTCTAATGGAGATTCAGTCCTGCCTGGAATATCATGCCAGCTGGAGGCTTCTGCCTCAAGCTGCTCTCCCCGTCGGCAACACCGCACGGTCGCACCTACCCCAGCCTACCCCTTGCTCAGTAGTAAGGAGCAGTTCAACTATAGGCTGAGCAAGTGTCTAATGGTGATAGAATGTGCCTTTGGACAGTTAAAAGCTCGCTTACTGACTCTGTTAGACCTCAGTGAAATCAATATTCCCATCGTTATTACTACTTGCAGTGTGCTCCACAATATCTGTGAGAGTAAGGGGGAGATGTTTATGGCGAGGTGGGAGGTTGAGGCAAATCGCCTGGCCGCTGATTATGTTCAGCCAGACACCAGGGCGGTTAGAAGAGCACAGCAGGGCGCGCTGTGCATCAGAGAAGCTTTGAAAACCAGTTTCATGACTGACCAGGCTTCGGTGTGACAGTTGTGTGTTTTTCTCCTTGATGCAAACCCGCCCCCTTTGTTGATTTTAATTCCTGTAAGCCAACCACCCTCCCCCCTTCAAAATAAAGTAACTAGTGTTTTGAAACTATGCATTTTTTTTTAATTAACAAAGAAAGATAATTGACAAGGTAGCCCAGGTGGGGTGGGGGAGTAGGGAAGGACAAGGCCACATTGAGTTTTAGTGTGGCTACAATAAGCAAACTGTTTGAATGACAGCTTTCTGTTGCTTAGCCCATCGTCTGTAGTGGAGTGGCTGGGTGCCCAGAGCCCTCCCCCCGCCCCCCCCATTCTTGGGCATCTGGGTGAGGAGGCTATGGAACGTGGGGAGGAGGATAGGCAATACGCAGGGGGGGTCTGGGCTCTTGTTGCCTTTCCAGCAGCTATAACAGACTCTTGATCATGTCCGTTTGCTCCCCCATTAGCCTCAGCATCATGTCCTGCCTCCACTCTTTGCGCTCACTTAATTCTTTCCTGGCCTCTGCCACTGAATGCCTCCATGCATTAAACTGTGCTTTACCAGTGCGGGAGGACTGCATGAGCTCGGAACTCATGTCATCGCAAGTACTTTTTTTTTGCCTTCTAATCTGCGATAACTTCAGGGACAGAGATGATAGGGGGAGTGTAGAAACATTCTACGCTCTACGATTCTGGGGGGGACTGCATGGTCACCTGTGCTGCTGAGTTCACCACGCTGACCAAACAGGAAATGAAATTCAGAAGTTCCTGGGGCTTTTCCTGTGCACCTGGCTAGTGTATCGGAGTTCAAAGTGCTGTCCAGAGCAGTCACAATGGAGCACTCTGGGATAGCTCTCGAAGGCCCATACTGTAGATTTGCATCCACGCTACCCCACATTCGATCCAGCAAAGTCTATTTTAGCGCTACTCCCCTCACCAGGGAGTACAGAAGTCGATTTTAAGAGCCCTTTAGGTCAACGGAACGGGGTTGGTTATATGGATGCATTCATTTTTAAATCGACCTAAAGCGGATAAATTTGACCTAACCCTGTAATGTAGGCCAAGCCTCTGGACCTTTCAAAGGGCTTGCAACAGCAGTGACACCTTCAAACTATGAAGCAAACTTCAAATTATTGCATTCCTCTCACACAGTCACCACCCAGCTGCTACATTAAAATGAACTGGTAAATATCTAAAGTCTAGTTTGGAAAAAAATAAATAAGGTGTATGGTAACAGGCCACACCTTTCTTCCAAAAGAAATCATGCTTTCCTCTCCCTGCAGCTACAATAGGGTCATCTTATTTCAGCCTGGTGGGGAAATCTATTACCTACCATAGTCGTAGTCGGAAGTTACCTAGAAGAAACTTAACATAAAACCAGCCTCCTGTGTGCTCAAAACTTGTATGTACTAACCCCGGCCTTTTGTGAAGCCCGCGCTCGTAAGCTGGAAAAGTATGCTCCCCTGGCCGACACCCTGAGAGCGAAGGGCTACGAGGTGCAGATGGCCGCCCTGATTGTTGGAGCCCTGGGCGCCTGGGATCCCTGCAATGAGCGCGTGCTGCGGACCTGCGGGATCAGTCACCACTACACACGGCTCATTTGGTGCCTCATGGTCTCAGACACCATCCGATGGTCCAGGGACATCTACACCGAACACATCACCAGCCACCAACAGTACCAGGAGGCGTGAGCCAGAGCGACATTGTGCATCGACTACGAGAAAGGGACCAAGAGACTTTTTCCCATTGAAACAAACTCACTGAACATTAAATCTCACCAAATGAGGGTCAATCCATCCTCATCATCGTATCCACTCATTACACTCCACACCTGAACATAGCCATTATATGATCATCATACTCTCATATCTCAATGTCTGTACTTTGACCCGTTAATCTTTTACCCCCAATCGGCGATATTGTAGATTATGTATTCCTTACACCATCCAGACTTCACACCCCTTGATAATCTGTACATTATTCCCTGATAACCAGAAACTTCTACGCTTAAACTCTGTACCGTTCACTTTTTTAAACATCTTAATAAAGACTACAAGAACCACACACAACGTATACTAATTTACCTAACCACATTAGGCTTCCAAAGTAGTGATACAGACTTACAAAAGCTTCAAGTAAACACAACGAATGTGTGCATGTGGAGATTTTGGCACTTAAAACTGGGATCAAAGCAGTGCTAAGAAATCCTTTTACACAAGAACTTGGGGAAGAGCAGTACCAGAGCAAAGTCAGAGCATGGGGTGAGGCAAACAAAGTTCTGGCCACTCTAAAGCCCAGATGGATTCTTCGACTTGGCAGGAGAGACTTGAGTTCCTACAAACTCAAGAGATACTGCTGCAGATTAGTCTGCATGAGCTATCCTCACCCTCCAGCACACAACACTTTAAACCAACACTCAGCCATTAGTTCAGGAATCATCTTGACAACAGCAACCTTCTATATCACACAGTCACAAATGGTAGAAGGGCAGGATCCCATTTAAAAGAGTAGATACTTACACATCCCTCAGATTATTCTAGTTTTGAACCCAATCCCAGTCTTCTCCCTAAAGTAAGAAAGTGTTGTTGTGCTAAAAAGTCTGCAAGCTGGGGCATGGAGCTGGCTTTCAGTAACTATTCTTAAAGTCCACCTGTTTATGTCAAAACCATGACCCCATCGTGCAGCCAGGCCCAGTGAAATAAAGTTATGATTTAGAATATCTTCTATAGAAGCCAAGTTTATGATGTTAAATTTAAAAAAAAAAAAATAAGCATGCAGACTTTTTATTTATGAAGGTACCAGCCTTCTAAAGTACAGGGCTTTGTTACGTCAGCTACACAGAAAATTGTCCCACATAGTAATGGTTTATTTTGATTTTAATTAAAAAGTACCCAAATACTTATTCTTTTTAAGAACATATAGCAGTAAAGGTGTGAACTACATTTCCCATTTCCTTCAAGGCGGCATTTGTCCCAATAAGGACTTGGCATTCAATGAGAGAAAACACATACACACCCCCAACTGTCTTGTATTTAACCTGTATCCTATTTCAACATAGGGGAATACAGACAGAAAGAATTGCCAGAGCTAGAATTTTGCAAAAGTCCTGGGGTTAACAATGCATACTCTTGCAAAAGTTGTCATCTCACTTACACGGAGGTCAGGACCAAGTCTGTGTCGGATCTGAAAAATGGTACCTTGAGCAGAAATGCACCCAACAGCACCAGGCTCAGTCTGATGCAAACTTGACAAATTATTGCTAAACAAGATTCTTTCATGTTTCTGGGTGGGGAAAGAAATTGGAGTTCTAATTCTCGGTTTTGGCCTTAATCTTCCGTTGGCTTTGGGGTGGGGCTTTTTGCATTTGAAGTCTGGTATTTTTTAGCTCGACAGAGAGGATGGACAAGTGGCTCTTTGGTTAAATTGCAGTACAAGCCATTTGGCAGAAGGTATTGTGTAATGTCTATGCTTACATCTCCTGCCCCTCCCCCCAAGAGATCAAGGTGTTACCTTTATGATACTCAGCCTCAAAAAGACTATAGTAATTAGTTTAATACCATATTTATTATTTAGAGTACTGTAAGAATACACATCACTTTACAAACACATAAGATGACACAGACCCTGCCCCAAGGAACATATGGTATAACTCAGACAAATACAAAAGGCAAAGAGGAATGACCACAGCACTGGGAGGGGATTAATGCTTCAAGGTTAGAAGTGGATTTAGAGGAAGTAAAGGGAGGTCTGCTTGGCACATGGGAAGTTGTTCCAAGATTTGGGGGTGAAGGACAACAGAAAGAAAAGGATTAGGTGGAGTGCAGGACAATAGGTGTTGAAGTGAGCACAGAGATGGGGTAGATAAGAATATGTATCTATAAAAGCAGTCACTGTTTCAGTTAGTTCCACAGAAGTGAATATTGTGAAGTTTTCATTGAAAGGTCCTGTTTTACTGCCACTTCCCAGCAGAAGCACCTATCTAGTGATGTAGATTAATAAATTCATATTAATAACTCTGCACTTCTAGATTGGAATACAGATTCATGTGGATACAGGCAGCCAGGAAAGTATCACTGAAAGGCGTAGCTACAAAAATATTGTAAGTATCTGCTTTGTCCTGCATTCCAATGTTTGTCTCTGTATTCTGTCTCCTAAACTAGTCAGCTTGTCAAAATGGAAGTTTTCTACTTTACCGATGTTGTTTTAATTATAATCTCATTATTTTGCAGTTTTCCTCTAAAAGACCTGTGGAGTAGAGGCTCACTATGCTGGGGGCGGTTGTATTAATTACTGCAAAAGTGTTTAGGTCAGAATGAAACTCAGCAAAGTTTGCCTTTGTTTTCTGCAAATAGCCACTGGCCAACCAGTTATATATTAAGGCCTGTTTTCCATACAGCTTTTTATTTTCAGAACCCTAAATAAAAAGACCAATCATATGCAAAAAAGGACCCCTATCGATGCCAGGAGCCACCCCAAAATGCATGCACCCTTTCTATGCAGGCACCTCTTAAACACAGACTCTCAGAGGCAGCCACATCATAGCAACAAGCTTTTGCAGACCAGCTGTGGTCCAGTCTTCTGTTTCCAGACATACAGGGAACATACACTGAGGAGATGAGCTGTCTCTTTCGGAGTGGAAGTGCGTGGAGTTGTGAGTAATGCAGAGAAAGCATCTGAATGCTAGAAAACTTTTCTAGCAATTGGAGATTATGAAATTGATGCAACTTATTTGCCAGAATTTCAACATTAATGCATTTAAAGGAGCTGTGCACATGTATTAGGGTTTGTTCTCTGGATCATGCCACTGGACACACGGAGGACAAATACCTCATTAAACTCATTCTGCTGTTAAGGAAACATGCTATCATAAATTAAGCTGCCCATGAACAAGACATGTTAGGTAGGAAGTGTCCTGGCAGAATACATTTCCATGATATACAGGTAAGGACTATATTCACCATTGTAGGGGTGGGAATATTTTGGTTGTCCGGTTAGACCTTTACATAGACATAAAAGTCTCTTGTTTCTCAGCACTTATACCACAATCACCACCATGGTATCTGAGCCCTTTACAATATTAAATATTCTAAAGCATCTTATAAAGCCAGGTATCAAACAGTTGTGGTCAGATCTGGTCCAGGTAACTTTAATTCATGAGAGCCCTATAACTAGGTTCTCCACAATCTCAGTTTATTTTTTGGTAAATTATGTTTCTAGCCTACATGAGTGCAGAGGTAACCTTCCACCTATGAACCAATTGTAAGCCATCACGACAATGCCTGCCTGAGGCTGCAGAGACTATGAAACAGTGACTCTGGCATTAATTCCTCTGCCTTCTATTCAAGTGAATAGGGTATCAGTTCTAAAACCGAGATATCACACATCTATGTCAACATTAATGATTGCATTGCTGGAATAGGGTTGGAGAGAAGCCCTCCACAGGAGGGAATTAGCAGTTGCAATTAGGGGATGTAAATGCAGGAATAAGTGTTTAGTTACTCCATAAAGGCTGTATTGTCCTGATTTCTGTGTGAGCCTCCCTCAATCATCAGTGTGGTCTCTACTGTGATTCAAGGAATGTGCCCACTGAATTTATATCCTACTCCCCTTACCATGATTAAACATAGAATCTTGGGCTTTCCTCTAATGAGTTTGAGACCCCAGTTAATAAGGTTTCCATGCAGTTAAGCTGTAAGGTCATGCAGCTGGCAGGCTGCGACTCTCAGACTGTCTGCATTTGTAAGGCATGGAACTAAGGATGCTGGTTGCAATTTTCAAAAGCACCTACTGACTTTGGATGCTCAGAGAGTTTAAAGGGGCCTGTTTTAGGGAGGGTGGGTGTTCAACACTTTCTGAAAATTAGGCCCTTTAAACTCTCATATTGGGCATCTAAAAATCACTAGTCAGTCACTTTTGAAAATTAGGTATCTGTCTTTACCACATTATTCTCCGAAGCTGATGGGGTGAGCTGACTGCAGTTCATGCCACAATTCAGACTCGAAGATTTACTAAAAATCTGATGCATTATGTGAGCTGATCTTTCCTTGTTGAGTAAACAGTCCAGAAGTGAACAGGTGTGCAATAGCAGAGCATTTAAATGTAGCAACACTTGGCAGTACAGGATGCAGAAATCTGCAGAAAACCATCCAGAAATACTCTCATTACAAGGAAATTAAATTATTGCTGGTATGTCTTCCAAGCATATATGTACTTCAGATTTTTCTCTACTGTTTAAATCCTAAATTGCCAAGTTGAGCTGTACTCCCTAATTGTTGCTTGACACAAGGAAAAGAAGCTGAGAAGGGCAGTAAAACATCTCCAAAGCTCCTCAAACTTGTAAGAAGCCACCAGAATAGAATAAAGTATTTTTGCATTGATGCAGTATTACAGCATAAGACATGGTTGCTTTTGAAGTGTGACAACTGATGAAGGCAACAGGTAAAAACCCACCAATGTTTAAAATATACTCTTTAAGTGGCAGGAATCTATTCAAAACAAACAAGCAGCTCTGAAATAAATGTTTTGTCTTTGTTTTGTAAACAGCGTATGGGATTTTACAATACAGTAACACCAGAGGGCGCTGCTGCTCAGTCATTATGCACTGGCAACCTAACTAGCATGATGAGTCTGTTAAGGATTCTAACAGGGATTCTTTTCCATGGTGCCATTTAGAATGCCTGCAGAGTTTACTCTTTAAATGGAAAGGGCTCGGGTAGTCTGCTCACCTGAATGTTGTAATCCTGTATAGCAAAGGTGTTGGCTTTCATTCTGACAAACTTCCCCTCTTCCCCCCCAGTTCCAAGGTCACTTCTGACAGAGCATTCAGATGCACCATTGTTTCTTAATCCCAGTTTGGAGTTACTGGACAGTGACAGCAGAGTCTTGTGCTTTTCCTGCCTGGTTTAGAGGTGAAGTTCAAGAAACTCTCCCCTGTGCCAGGCATTGGAGATACTGCAAGACTAAGAAAGCACCACTACTGCATTTGCCATAGAACACCAGACTCAGGGTTTTCCATAATCTCCCCACTATCACAATCACTAGCTCAGCTCAGCCCAGCCACTGGCATTTAACCAGTGTCATGTAACCCTGCTCAGAGCAGGTCAAGATGGAACACAGGCAGCCTGTCTACACTAGTGCTCCCACCATAGAGCTGAGTCACTGATAGCAATAGCAGGAAGGTTATGGAAAAACAAAGTCCAGTGTAGACAAGGCCTAGGAAAGGCATGGCTAGAAGAGATAAGCAGGCCAAGAATTCCCTTTGTATTCTCTCCATGTCTGAGCAGTGACCTCCTCAGGTACCCCCAAGTCCACTTATTGTTCTCTGAAGTCTACCCAACCACAGTCAGTGATCTCCATCTGTCCTGTCCAGAAAGAGCACAGATACCACCCTAGGAGGCTCCTCTCACACTGCCAACCAGCAGCTTTTTGGTCAGTTACAGTTAAGTTGGTGTTCAGCAGCTCAGAGTGATGGATTCTCTCAAAGGAGGCTGTTATCTGAGCCCAGGATGTTAAGAGGCTACTGCTGTGAGGTCCTGCTGAGACTTAGTGAAATTGTCTCACCATGTCAATCTTCCATGTGGTCACAGGATCCAGTTACTACATGCAAGTCCACTTCTGCACTGTTGGTTCTTTTCAACAGTAAGACAAATCAACAAAACCAGCACTTAGAAACAAAGTTGTTTTGCACCGTAGGACTCAGTTTTGAGAAAGCCTTTCAGCTCTACTCAAAGATTATCTCCACACTACCAGCTGCTGCTCTTCTCCCAGGGTCACTGCAGGGAGAGGAGAAGAAGAAAGGCAACACTTCTTAAAGCACTTCAGACAAGGTCCAATTTCCAGCTGAATGGTTCAAGACAGCAGGCATCTTACCCCGCAGAGAAAGCTTACAGGCTGGGCTAGAGGACTCCCCGGCTGCTGGAGGGTGGGGAGGGGGAAGAGCAGTCAGCTGGACCCTTCGTTTTGGCACACGTGGCAGAATCCATTGCTCACTAACCATCTCTTTACATTATATGGAGAAAAAGTTTGAGTTCAGCCTCAGAGATTAGTGTTTAGCAATGAACTGAAAATCTACTTCTGCAAGACACAGCAGGAAGACCCCTTTCCAATGTGCACAGCACAGGGATTTCAAGCAAGGGACTACAGTCCCGTAGCCAAGCTTGGTAATGGTGAGTAAAGTGTTCTCTGCAGCCAAGACAGTGCCAGTTAAGGCAGGCTTCAGCTCATTCAATCTGTGATCTGTGTAGCTTTTAGAAAAGGAAAGAAGAGGGAGGCCTCCTCCTGGCATGTGTCTCAGAAACATACTCAGTCTTCACTGTAAGCCAGCCGACCATGCTGTGTGAAGCTGGCAGAGCATGGAGAGAAGGATCATGACTCGGGCCAGAGGTAGACCCATTGAAGTGGCAGGGGAACTCGTGAAGAGGAGGCTTTGTTTGAAGTTCTGACTTAAACAAAGGCTTCCTCATTGGGAGTGCCATTGATTTTGAGGAAGAGTTTGGCATCATCACTTCTCTGCTGTTTCTCTCTTTCTAGCCTGTGTTTATAGCAGATCAGATATATCGGCAGGCAGAAGCCCAGCATACTCACTCCAAGAAGCCCCACGTTCACCTACAAGGACAGAGACAAGCAGCATTAGATAGGAAGGAAAGAAACAATCCTGTCTGTCTGTCATTCCCCCCCCCCCCCCCCCCCGGGCCTCATTATTTCACCCACTCATGCTGGACATTGAGAGCTGCCCTGCTCAGTACATCTGCAACAACCTACATTTTAGTTATACAACATTACTAGCAGAATCTGCATAGAGAGCTATTGGCAAATGCTGCAAAAGCAGGTCAGTCAGTGCCATGTTTGAAAAATTTCTTGCTAGACAGAAAGGGTAAGGCAGAGCAGTCATAGCCATGGCTATGACAAACTTCAGCCAGTCTATAGCACTGACATTTTCTCAGTGTCTCATGCTCATGGGAAGGGGAAGAGGCAGATGCAGAACAGAGACTGGGGCTATTCCATGCCACACTGCTGGCCCTGCAGTTGAGCTAAGTACTACTGGAGTACACACAGCATCTGCAGTGGTGGCTTTCCTAAGAGCTGTCTGTCATACTCAGGAATTATGCTTCTTCCTGTCTAGCTTGACTCCACTCACTCATGAGACTGCTTGCAGGCTTCTTCTTCATTTCTGCACCTCCAACAGAGCCATGTAATCCTTCTGATCCAATCTATCCTTGCCCCTTCTAAGCAGCTCTGCTTCAGGGCTTTAAGCAAGTTGCTTGATATAGGGTTGGTGAGAAAGACCACACACAGCCCCCATCCTGGACAGCCACCTGACCTTCACAACTCAAGATTAGTGCAAGCAGCAACCCAAAACTCAGTGCTCACTGGGAATACTGAGGCTCACAGCTCACTGGCGAGAAGTTCTGCTGCATTCACTATCAAAGGGAGAGAGAGAGAGATTCCCACCTAACAAACAATCTCGCTACACCTGCTGCACATGAACTGGTAACAGAAATTAATGCAGCTTCCTTCCCTTCCCCTTCCCAGGTCCTTTCCAGTTATACTGGTGGTTGTGGTGTTTCACTGCATAAATAATGAGCTTCTAGAAAGAAAAAGAAAAATTCAGCCTGTCTTCTTGAAGGCATTTAGGGCAGCCAAAGATCAAATGGACAGGTCCAAAAGCATACAGAATTCCTAACACATTTGAGAGCTGCTGAATAGCCTCTAGAATACCTCCATCTACCAAGGAACGGAACATCTCCTGGAGGGGCCCATCATCACTGCCAGCCCTCCCAAAGGAAAGACATCTGATTCCTCATCTCTGTTTAGCAGAACCCCTTTCTGCACACTTACTCCTGACCTCTCAAGGAGAACATGAGCCCTAAAGCCTTAGGAAGCCTGGTTGTAGGGCCAATGACAGACCCCAGCAGAGCTGGGTCAGCAATCCACACCAGTCTCATACTGCTGGAAGTGTGAACAGATTTCTCCTCACCCCATTTCGCATATAATCATGGGTCAGATTCCAGCACTCTCACCGCTATTTGTATAAAGAATCATTTACCCTGGAATGCCCAGGCAGAGGGCATCAACCAAAACTATGGCTAGATTTAACACAAGGCTCATTAACTTTAACCACACATCTTACTAAAGATGATGTGAGTTAAGAGAAGTTTAATAAAGTATAGTCTGATCTGTGCAGGCATTAATTAAGAAGGAATCTATAAAACATACCCCAGAAATAAACAGCATTGCACTTGGGTGGGCAGGTTGCCTTCTTCTAGGGCAGTTATTGGCCACAGTCTGAAGTGAGCAGTGTACTTGAGGACCCACAGTCAAACATCAGTGTGCCCACCCCTAGATAGCTGATCAAAGCATAGGTCTGTGCGTAGAATCCCCCTTCATTTTGGTTGGTTCTGTGGAAAAGGAATCCCCTCCCCACAAATGAAACTGGACCCACCACCAACCCTTCATGCTAAGTTTGGGGCAGACTATATTTACTCTTCCCTCCCTTACCCAAAGAGGGTCTCCTTTCAATGGTCCCATCATTGCCAGGAACAAGGGCTGCTGCAGAAGAGCAAAGAGGGCACTGACCAAAGACTGCAGTCCTGTCAAGCTGCCAAACTGTGTTGAGGGATATCTGTCGACACAGAAAGCAACATAATTACCACACCCCACCTTGAATCTTTTGTGCTACTCAGGGGACCAGAGTCTGGCATCTCTCCCAGCAGCAGGTTCCCAGCTCAGCTGTACAGAACTCAGGAATTTCTCGTTGTGTATGAATATTATGTATATTAATTAAGATTGGCATTTAAAGCAGTGCAATTCAGGGGCCAAGTGTCTCTTCTCCGCCTGAATTTTCAAATTTAGGGGTTTTTTTTTTGTTTTTTTAAAACACACAAAATTGCAGATTAAACATAGTGCCATAGTCAGCACAGGCCATTTGTATTCTGTAACTCTTTGGAGTGCTTCTCAGTACCCAAAGGAAACAAAAAAAGGTGAAAACAATAGGTTTTTGTAGGGGCTTCTTCAAATTGTACATCCATCTGAGCCAACATCTGGGGCTAGGCCATCAGTTTCATTCCCACAGCTCATCTGGGCACAACTAACTCACTCACTCTGGAAATCACCAAAACCCTGTACAACGGGTTAACATGTGCCAGACATGTTTTCCTATTTAGAAACAAAGTCTGATCCTCTGCCAAGTTCAACTATATTGTTGATTGGAAAGTCGCTGAGTAGTAGACATTACTTATGAAAAGCAAGTCTTAGGACAGGTTAATGTCTTTGTTTTTCCATGGTTGTGCAATTTTTAAATTTGACTCGGGGGGGGGGGGGGGGGGGACGACAAAACCAACATCTTTAAACTTTTTTTTTTTTTTCTTTTAAATCTACAGCAAAAGTTATTGATCTGTTTGTCCCTCAGTCCACGAGTTCGGTCAGAGGAAATGGATCTTCTCATTGTTAAAAAAAAAAAAAAAAAACGTATACATCAATGTTCTCTTCCAAAACTTAGATATGTTGGATACAGAATGAATGATCCACGCTACGGGGTAAAAGGTGCGTAGGCTTCATTAACTATGTGTTTATTTTGAGCAATGCTCTGACAAGCTGATAAATATCTAGAAACAGCTCCATTCTCAGAGCAGACTAGCTATGTGCCCCAGAAGTCAGAGTGCCCTGACCAATATTTCATCAAGACATGTACCTGTACCTACTCATAATTAGGGCGAGTTAGCTAAAAATTTCAAGCTTTTTAACCCATGATGGTGAAGCCAGTTTAGGACAAATTGCATCTGAGGTCCACATTAAGCGTATCTGTGCTTGTTTCACTGCAATAAGTAACTACAGGTCAGCATTAGGCACAAGCAAGGACAGTAATAACCTGGGATACTGCAGTCCTGCTGCCAAGTCCTATGGTGACACAGAGTAAGCCATAAGTGGACTCAGTTGTTCCCTCTGACAGCAGGATCTCACCATCATGTGTTCCTTCCACCCTGGATCTTTGGTAATCAAACCCTCAGGCCAGTCACATGCTGTATATGAGCAAGGTTAGACTTACACAGCTGCATAGAGGCCTCCCACCGCTGAGTGGATGAATCCTCTCACTATGGTGTGCAAAATGAAGGAAAGGATCTGAAAGAAGCAGAAAAAAAAATGCTGATTAGCCGTCCAAACCCACCACTCCACCCCTGTACCTGCTGCTCCTCCAGTTCCAGGAGAGGCCTAAGCAGCTCCAGAAACAAAGCCTGCTCACACACTAGGTCAGCACAAGGAGACAGACAGTTTGTCTGAGATGATGGCACATTGCACTTTCTGAACCTGACTTCACTTCAGTCTGTCTGCAGAAGGGAGGTTGCTGTTCTGAAAGCGTATCCTTGGGTTTTACAATGGTTCAGGCACTTGAACCATTACTGGAAATGCCAAAGTTGAAGACAGATCTGCATGCCTGCTCTCTCCTTAGCTTTATTCACTCACTTCCAGCTTGATCCTCTCTAACAGCTTTGAGAGAAAAATAAAAAAACATTCAGTGTGTGCGGGGGGGGGGGGGGGGGGGGGCGGGGGGGGGGGGGGGAGGAGAGGAGAAGCTGGCATCCTCCCAGTGCATTTTGTGCTATAGAAATGTGGGGCTGGATGGAAATTCGAGAGGTCATCAAGTCCTGTCCCCTGATGTCTGGCCTGTGGTATGCACCTGGCAGAGGCATGAAACATTTACATATGTATAACCCCACTGACACTAAAGGGTGTAACTGAGGACAACATTTGGCCCACCACTTGAACAGTAGAGTCTGTGCAGGTTTCATGCTCTTCTGCTTTACAGATTTTCCAGGAACCTCCTGGCTTATCTGTAGCTCAGGCCTGGATTAACAAAGGCACTACTGACAAGAGCTGGTGCTCTAGGCCTAAATCTCAGGGTTTATTTATTTATTTTACATGAAAGTGTGTGTTTATAGTCCTCATACTTGCTAAGGCCTGAAAACATGAACACAGTGCAGACCAACTCAGTGACATCTGCCTGAGCCTGCAGAGTGCCTAAAGCAACAGCTCTAAAAGGGGTTAACTGCCCCTGTCCCTTTAACTGGATTATCTCCGAAACTCACTGGACTGGGGGGCCCTGCCAAGACTAGCAGCAGAGGACTCCGCTTGGAGATGCATCTCTGTCATTAGCCCCCGCAGTGTTGCCAACTCTAGTGATTTTTTTCCTAAAGCTCAAGCTTCTGGACTCAGATGATTATGGGGAGTCTCAAATTTAATTTAAATATAAAAGTAAGTTTCTAGCTTTTGTGGTTAATAAGAAAAGCTAGTAGAGTGGTTTAAAACAGAGTTACAAGTAGTAAACACTGGGGGTCTGTTTATTTTCCTTCTCGCTTTTGAGTCTCTGACTCAGGATTTTTGAATGTGGTGGCCAGTGCTGCATTCTGGCTCTAATGGAAGAGCCCACCCACCCCGTAGAGGTAGAGCCATGGTGTAGCCATGGCATGGGGAGTCTGGCCACAGTACTGGGGCAGAGCCAAGGGGGACCCAGTTTGTCTTAGCCTGTCCTTAATCTAGATTATGTTCTAATTTATCCAAGACAGTTTCATTGTACATTTAGCCCAGGAACCATAGGCACCGACTTCCCCTCTGCCCCAGACCCCACCCCACTACCTCTTCCCCAAACCCCTGCTCCACCCCCAAGCATGCCCTGTCCCCACCTCCAGCCCCTGCACGCTGGAGACACTGGGAGGGAGGGGGAGGAGTGATCAGCGGGGCTGGTGGCAGGGGAGAGGTGCTGGGGAAGAGGGGGGAGCTTGGCTGCCGATAGGTGCTAAGCACCCACTAATTTATCTCCATGGGTGCTTCAGGGCTGGAGCACCCACAGAGTCGGTGCCTATGCCAGGAACCCTGCAGTACACCACTCCTTTTGTGAAATACTCACCTGCAAAGGCAGGTTAGGAATGAGACAGGTAATTCCAAATCCAACTAGTAGTATGTTGGTGAACACAAAAGCTCTTGTGGCATTCGAAATCTTCTGAATCTGGCGATCACGTTTTTTCTTTTTTTTACCATCTCTGGCGGGAAAGCAAGGAATATATCACACAGGCAGTGTAGCAGCTACTAGAATTCACAACTAGGAACCTGAGAAGTTAGAGGATACAAGAAACCAAAATCCCCACATTGGCATACCCGAGTCTTGGCCTGTACCTGAGACTCCAGCCTCATCTACAAACAGAAGTTGCAACATTTAACTAAAATAGTTTATAGCAATCAGTTTAGTTAAACTGGTGCAAATCCCTATATGGACTCTCATTCATCAATTTACAACAGAATTAGATCTGTTTAGTTTAATTGGGTCAGTTAAAGATATCAGATTGGACCCTGCAATGTGTGCTACCTACTGATTAGCATCACTCTCATCAGCCTCTTCTGAGCCATCATCACATTCCTTCAGCTTCCAGTCCATGATGTATCCAATCATGGGGGCAGTCATCAGGCAGAGCAGCTGCAACACCCCAAAAACGGAGGTGTAGAGACTCACTGCAGAGAAAAGAGACAACATGTCAAAGTCCCTCAATGGGACTCAGCAGTAACAGAAAACAGCAGCAGGTCCCATTTCATAACAACTGGTCATTTTATCCACTCAGGCCAGATCATTGGTAGCCTCAGACAAGGAGGATGAGGGTGTTGTCTTATTTACTGCTCAGAGTCCCAGATCAACTGTAGCCTAGCAGCCAAAAAGTGTGTTACAATGGATATGCCACACTTGTCCACTCTAGCCAGGCTGATACTTCTTCTTGGAAATTATGAAATCTAACAACTCTAACAGTAGCTAGTTCCCGGGAGGATGGCACCTGAAAGCTGGCTAATTTACAGGATAGAGCAGTGGCCAAAGAGTGGCACTATATGCAGCAGAGAGGCTTCTGACTGCAAAGAGTCTGCTGACCCTGGTCTGAAGGAGCAAGTCCCTGCCTTCCAACCTCCAGCTAGGAATCTCCTCCCCTCCCTTGCCCTGTGGTTCTAGCTGTGCCTCCCTCTGCTGTTGGTTTCCAATTCTGCCCTAGGGCTAAGAACTAGTAGGGGAAGTCATCAGGGCAGGTAGGACCCAGTGTGGGAAGGTAATCATGTTTTTTTGGAAGACAGGCCAGGATGAAAAAGCTAGATGCCTGCTGCGTGCTTAGGGAGGGGGCTTGTTTTGCTGAGGGAGAGGAAGGTGGGAGGAGCAGGGGAGGAAGTAGGATTCCTAGCAAGGGAAGGGCCCAAGGGTATCTTCTCCCTAAGGGAGAACTGTCAGAAGAGTAATCAGCAGAGATTGGTAATTACCTCCCTGCCTATCACTGTTTGTTAGCCACACAAAGACCAGGATCAGGGATGGGTTTAGAGAAGGGAAGAGTTTTAATAGCCAGTGGTCAGCAGTCACTCACGGGAGTCAGGACCCTCAGTGCTGTTACTGCAAGGTCCCCCAAAGAAACACTTAACAGCACTGTAGCTACATGTTTGAGACACACCATGCAGCTAAGCATCACTGAAATACAGGAAGGAAGGGAATGTTAGAAATGTGCTTAAAACACCCAGCTTACCTGTATCCATCACTGCATCAGCAAAGCAACAAAGCAGCAGCAACAAGAGAGCAAATATGGAAAAGCAAAAAAGAGATTAGCAGCAGAAACCCCAGAAGCCTACGATACCCATCAGGACAGACAAGGAGGCACAGATAGGATATGAGCTCACAGAGCAATTGCTTCATTCCACAGCAGAACCTAAAATATAAAGAGCTAGCCAGCTAATGGAGAAGAGTTTACAAGCAGCATTGTGCAGCAGCTAGTGTAGGCTCAGGAGGAAACGCTGCTGCCTCCAGTTCTGGTGAGTCACTGGGGAATATTCTCCACAATGCTTCCTCCCCCGCCCCCCACCACAGATCATGTAATTGTGGACTTGTGCATGACACAGAGGGGCTGATAAATCAGAGCCAGTGCAGTTCTGGAATAAGGATCAAGAATCTGAAACTGCCTACTTCAGCACTAAGTGCCCACAACTGCAAGCAGAACAGGACTAAGTTCAGTACCCGCCTCCCTACAGGTCTCCATCACAAAGAAATACAAACATGTGTAATGCCCATGAGGCATGCTGGAGGCATTTGAGCAGAGAATTTAAACCCTTCTTCTACCCGGTGTAGTAAGAGCAGAACTCCATCTGCCCCTCATCCCCGCCACACTCAGGAATGTTTGTAGGTGGGGTCAGCACCTGGCACACTGTCTCCAGGTATCTGCCTATGATGCCAGGCGTCACTACATTTGTCATAATTAGAGCAAAGTAAGGAATCTGCAGCTCCAGTCTCAAGCGCACACACTGCCAGCCCTCTAGCAGATGTGTCCTTATTGGAGCCACAGGCACTTTCACACCACAGCATCCTCCTCCAGCTAAGACAACAGGGTTTGGAGGAGTATCACCCTCCCAAAAGACTGAGCTATCTAGCAAGGGTTTTAATAAGAGGCCAAGAAGTTCACCCCATGGCCAAGAGCATTTCCCCCATATCACGCCTAACCCTCTCCAGCCTTGGCATCTAGAGACCAACTATGGGGACTGGTTAGGGGAGGGGAGAGAGGGAGAGACCGTTCTCTTTGGAGCAACTGCAGGACCAGATAGGATAATACATTAAAACTGGGAGCCCTCAAAACCCACTTCTATTCAATACCTAGAAGAAAAGGCTCAGCAAATGATGGCAAGCCTTTGGGAGAGAGGCAGAGCTGCATACAATTGTACATACATGGGAATTGTCACACACACACACACACACACACACACACACACAGAAAATCGTGGTCTTAGACTGGGAGCTCCTCAGGGCAGGGACTATGTGCACCACTGTCCTTTTGCGGTACTCAACACAATGAGCCCCTTGACGAGCTTTGGGGTGCTACCACAATACAGTTAATATCACTTCTTCTATACCACCATGGAAAATATGGCACTTTACAATACAGACACAGGCAAATTTCCTGCCTCAGACACCACAGGTGTTGGGAGGAGTGGACAAGAGGACCATGTAGTCACTGAGGAGGTTACTGCCCCCACGTCTGCTCTCATCTCTTAGAGCATAAGAAGCTTTGAACCCACTGCTCTGTCCAGCTGCAGGGAGGTTTCACAGCCAGGTCTGAGTCAGCAGAATCTATGCAGGAAGCAGGACGTACAGGAAGTATCAGTGTCAGACTGTAGCTTACTGATTTTACCCCCTATCTCGAACCATCACTGCCTACCCTACCCTCGGTCCTGTTCAGGGCATCCTCTTGAATCTGAAAACATTTGGACCAACCATTGAGCCACTCAGCTTTCTCCTTGTATTATTCAGTGCAGCTTAGCGCAGTTACAGGGTCTCTTCTGTGAACAAGCCACAGTATGTAAAAGCAGCAGGAAAGGGTAAGTAATTAATCAATGTATTTGTCCAGCCCTTCCCCTAACCCACATGACAAACTAGGGAAATGTGGTCTAGATGAAATTAAGGTGAGTGCACAACTGGTTGAAAGACCGTACTGAAACAGTAGTTATCAGTGCTTCACTGTCAAACTGGGAGGGCATATCTAGGGGAGTCCTGCAGAGGTCAGTCCTGGGTCCAGTAGTATTCAATATTTTCATTCAATCACTTGGAATAACGGAGTGGAGAATGTGCTTATAACAGCTGCAAATGACACCAACCTGGGAGGAGTTGCAAGCACTTTGGAGGACAGGGTTAGAATTCAAAATGACCTTGACAAATTGGAGAATTGGTCCGAATTCAACAAGATGAAATTCAATAAAGATAAGTAGAGTACTTTGCACTTAGGAAGAAAAAAAAAAATCAAATGCACAATTACAAAATGGGGAATAACCAGCTAGGGGTAGTACTGCTGAAGAGGATCTGAGGGTTAGAGTGGATCACAAATTGAATATTCTTGGGCGTATCAACAGGATGTATGCAAGACACGGGAGGTAACTGTTCCACTCTACTCAGCACTGATGGGGTCTCAACTGAGTACTGTGTCCAATTCTGGGTGCCACACTTTAGGAAAGATGTGAACAAATTGGATAGAGTCCAGAGGAGAGGAACACAAATGATAAAAGGTTTAGAAAAACCTGACCAATGAAGATT
This sequence comes from Trachemys scripta elegans, assembly GCF_013100865.1. Classification (NCBI taxonomy): domain Eukaryota; kingdom Metazoa; phylum Chordata; order Testudines; family Emydidae; genus Trachemys; species Trachemys scripta. The sequence continues at coordinate 411,563 of NC_048315.1, forward strand.
TGTAAAAATTGTGCCTGATGAGTCTTGAGAAAATAAGATGGAGGGGCGACCTGATAACATATTTGAAAACTGTTAAGGGCTGTTATAAAGAGGACGGATACATTTTTCTCCATGTCCAGGGAAGGTAGGACAGGAAGTAATGGGCTTAATCTGCAGCAAGACAGATTTAGGTTAGCTATTAGGAAAAGGTTTCTAACTCTAAGGGCTGGTCCACATTAACCCCCCACTTCGAACTAAGATACGCAACTTCAGCTATGTGAATAACGTAGCTGAAGTCAAAGTATCTTAGTTCGAACTTACCGCGGGTCCACACGTGGCAGGCAGGCTCCCCTGTTGACTCCGCGTACTCCTCTCGCGGAGCAGGAGTACACTTCCGGGATCGATTTATCGCGTCTAGACAAGACGCGATAAATCGATCCCGGAAGATCAATTGCTTACTGCCGGACCCGGAGGTAAGTATAGACGTACCCTAAGGGTAGTTAAGCTTTGGAACAGGCTTCCAAGGGAGGTTCTGGAATCCCCATCACTGGAAGTTTTTAAGAACAGGTTGGACAAAGTCCTGTCAGGAACAGTCTAAATTTACTTGGTTTTGCCACTGTGCAGGGGGTTGGACTTGATGACTTCTCCAAATCCCGGTCAGCCCTACATTTCAACACCTTTGCATCCTTCTCAGAGCTCTTTGTCTGAGCCAAGCAGACACAACCCAGACAAACCTACTGTTTTCCTGATACTATGGAAACTCTAAAGACAGCAACTAGCATGCTGGGTTCCAGCTGCACCACAGGAGAAATCCAGACAGTGTCACAGAAACAGATACCAGGTTTATGGGACACAACCCATTTCTCAGCATTTTAGAGTTTTATCTGTTCACTTAAACTATTATGGGGTCCAAGTAAGAGTTGTACCAAGAGAATAAATCAGAAATTGACACAAACTAACACTCATGCTTAAAAAAGAAAAAAAAAAAGTTGGGACTAAAAATAAAACCAAAACTAACCTCAAGCAAAACAAGCAAAATGGAGGAGAGTAACAGTGAAAGAAGAAACGTTAAGTGAGTGAGAAGCATGGAGCCCATTTTGGGAAAGGCATCCAACCCTGGGATTTGTCCTATTTAGTGTTTAACGTCTATGTTGCCTCTTTAGCCAGAGGAGAGAGAAAGAGCCAAATGCTAGTCTGTCAAGCACTGGACTAAAGAAACAAAGCAATTCATGGAATGCTGGGGCATTCTGAGTTTCTTGCATTTATTCTCCTCTCCTCCCCTAGTGCCTCATGATTGTTTTGAAAGAGTGCCTCTTGATTTATCAGCTTCACAAAATTCCAGATTTAACAAGTTCAAACCAGATCTTACTGCACAAGACAAAATTGGGCTATATTTTGTTTTGCAATTCAGAGTACTTTCAGTAAGTAAACGCTAAACTAATGTACTTTTTCCTGTTGGCTTCCTTCACTGAATCAGACACAAACAAATCCCAGAACAGAAGCTGCCAGTCAGCCTCCCAGACACACAACAGTATGCACAAGGCTATCATGACATCATTTCCCCTCAGTGCTTTGGATTGAGTCACAGAAAAAAAAAAAAAATGTATCTGCAGTTGAACTCAGCTGCTCTGTATTTTGTGCTTGCTCAGGATAAAAAATACCCAGTGGAACAGGTTTTTATTATGGCCCTCCCTGACCTGCCAAACTTGGTAACCCCTGTTTAAGGACACAAGATGGAAAATATTTAATAAACGCTTGGCTGAAAATAACTTGATATTCGAGCATGCACCTTGTTATTTGACATCTTGTTGCCCCTCCGCTTTTAGCAGGTTCCAGCCACCCATCAGACCATGACAGCAGCTGTCGGTTACACTCTGACCACTGAGCTGGTGACAGGCAGATAAACAGAATGGCATCTGGTGACTAATAAGAAACCAACATCCCCAGTAGGTGAACAGCCAGGATGATTTCCCTGTTTCAAGGGAAGAGGTGAGAATTCTGGGTGTTAATCTACCTGTCTCCAGGTCTCCCTCCACAAAGAATCCCAGGATGTTGTTCATGGCCCCCATGTAGAAAATGAGCCGCAGCTGAGTGACGCACATGGTGATGAGACTGAGTAGCAAAATTGGGCTGAAGACACTGTGCATAAAGGACGGAGATGCTGCAGAGGAAACAAGAGAGTCTCTAAAGAAGGCAGCCTCTGGTAATGGTTATTAAACAGACATGACATCAGAACAGACTGGATTGTTTAGATCAGTAGTCTTCTACTGGCTACATTACATAAACACAATACTCTAGGGACAGTCCAATGGGGAGTTTAGCGCCAGTGACTAACTTGTGCAGAAGGGACTCCCTAAAAAAAAAAAAAAAAAAAAGGGGGGGGGGGCTCATGTGGGGAGGACAACGACGAGTAGGTATAAGAATTTAGCATGTCAGTCTTTAGCTATAGCAGTTCATACATTATGTACTGTCTATGTAATGTTCACCAGCACCCAGACATCTGCCAGGGTGGCAACATATGCCATCAAGGTATGTGCATGCCTTGGGGGGGGCGGGGTTATATGTGCCTGAATATATACTTATCTGGACAATGATGAGTTGCACACATGGGTTAAATTCACCACATGTAAGGGCTTGCACAAGGCTGAAATATTGCTTAGCTCCTATTTTGAGGAGTTAAGTGGTGCACTGACCTTGTGCTGGTCCTTTGCACTAGGGTGAATGTCACATGCACAAATCTAGAAACAATACCTGCATCGTCTGCTTGACACTTCACTTCCAGGTCCACTGTTGACAGACAGAGTTTGTTTCCCTCTTGAGCTGCCAGCTCCTTGGGGTTCTTCATGGAGCTCCCCACACTCAGACGACGTCCCACTGTGGTCACCTGCTTGTAAAACTGTTTCCCTGTAATTTTGTGGTCAAATCCCAGCCAGCTGAACTTGATCTTCACTCTGTGGGCAGAAGGGGGGGGGGGGAGAGAGAGACAAAAAAAAGTGAGCTGCAAAGCAGAATTGAGATATTCATGGACTGATCTAAGGATACTGGAGTCACAGGACGCAGGAAGGTTGGTTGACTATAGGTTAAAAATCAACATCTGGAAATCCATACAGAGCCTGGGACCCAAATACCAAAGAGAAACCTCTCTCTCTCTAGGCCTTACTGCCACATCAAAGATGCTAGAGCTGGAACTGCCTCAGGAGAGAAATGAAGTTGCTGCTAGGAGGGTGTTTGCTGTAGGGAGTCCTAGAGGCTGGAACACACCATCCTCCTTGAATATCCAGTCTCACTAGCTAGGATAAACATTTATAAAGGGCTGTAAACCCTCACACTTAGGACAGAAGTCAACCATAAATATTTAAGGTTAGGAATAAATGTATCTTCCTCTGAAGCAGCTGATCTAGCCTCTCTCAGAGATTGGATCCCATGACTGATCCAGTCTGGCAATTTCTATATTCCTAAGAGCAGAAGGAGACACTTACGTGTAGTCCATGTCTTCTGGTCCTGGGAATGGCTCCAGTGGCCAGTTGAAGAAACAGTTGAAGAAAACTAGTCCTGCACAGGATGCCCAGACAATCAGAATGAGGATGAAAGAGACACCAAAGTCATATATAACCTGGAATTCACAACAGAATAATATCAGCACATAAGATAGCCTATGCTCTAGTGTTTGCTGAAGTAGATTTGGGAGTAAGGTGGAGGGGAAATCATGTGGCATTTAAAAACAAGGTTGCAAGGTGACATCTAATGAAGGAAGGAATTCTGTGATATCATGTAAGCACAACAAAAGTTTTGCACAAATTTATGCACACGTCTTGTATAAAGATATCAGTTACAAGAAAACAAGGAGCTTCTGCTGAAACTGAAACCCAGCTCTGTCAGAAACAATACAGTAACTCCTCGCTTAAAATCATCCTGGTTAAGGTTGTTTCATTGCTGATCAATTAGAGAACATGCTCGTTTAAAGTTGCACAATGCTCCCTTATAACATTGTTTGGCAGCCGCCTGCTTTGTCCAGTGCTTGCAGAAAATGCAGCCCTTTGGAGCTAGATGGTGGGGGCTTAGAACCAGGGTAGACCTGCAGCCCTTCCCCACCCCCACCCCCCATCAGCTCCCCCAAGTTCCCTGTGTGGCAGCCACCCAGCAGGCTAGCAACTGCTGGGCAGTTCAGCTGTCCCTCCCCCACTGCCATGTGTGCTCCTGCCCTCTGCCTTGGAGCTGCTCCTGGGAGCCTCCTGCTTGCTGTGCAGGGGGGGGGGGGGGGGGGGGGGGGGGGGGGGAGGAGAGGGGGTGCTAATGTCAGGGTGTCCCCCCCCCCCCTGCTCCTGTACCCTATCACGACAGGGCTCAGGACCGAGGGAGCTTGCTGGCAGCAGCTACCATCTCAACTTGCTGATCTACTTAAAAAGGCAATATACTTAAAGTGGGATCAGAGTACTTAAAGGGGCATTGCGCATCTCTCTCAAACACATCGTGTGTGTCTCTGTCTGCCATGCTGTCTCCCCTCCCTCCATTCGTGCTGCCTTGTAGAGTGTGAGGCTACATTAACAACAACAACGTGATAACCCTTGAGAGCTCAGCCAAGTGCTAGTTCATCATTTAGCAGTAAGGCATTCCCTGGGAAATATCCCACCCTCTTACTTCACCACCTCAACCAAGCGTCACAATCATCATTGCTGTATACAGTATTAAACTGTTTGTTTAAAACTTATACTGTGTTTGTAAAATAGAGTCTTTTGTCTGGCGAAAAAAATTTCCCTGGAACCTAACCTCCCCACCCCCCATTTACATTAATTCTTATGGGAAAATTGGATTTGCTTAAAGTAGCATTTTTCAGGAACATAACCACAATGTTAAGCAAGGAGTTACTGTACAGTCAATGGAGAAGTTACATCTAGATCTTCTTAGGAAACCCATTAGGAACTTTGCTGCATGGCTGGTATAACTTGATCTGACCTACTGTCCAGACCCATAAGAGTCTTGGATTTATATAAGCTAAACCATATTAATTTTGCCTCTGCGGATGAAGCTATGTATTAAATAGCACAGATTTATTGGCTCTCCTTCCCTTTCAGAGCTCTCCACAAAACTCTATAATTAGTCCTATCACTATCTGAAGGTGCACAGCCGCCTCAAGAAAATAATCAAAAGCTGATATTTTATTACGATCGGTCCCATGGATTCCAGAATTTAAATTTTATATTTTTCAACTCCAGAGATTGCTTATATCACTAAAGATGGAAAAATGTTTTTATTTCTTTAACACCACTATAATCCTATGACTTGTGCACTTTTCACTGAAAACCATCTCAGAACTTCTAAAAACCATCCTGGACAGTTTATAGACCTATCTGAGTATCTGGCCTCCATTATCATGGTATCTGAGCACCTCAAAATCTTTAATGTATTTATCCTCCCAACACTCCTGTCAGGCAGGGTAGGGCGATTACCCCTATTTAAAAAAAGGACTTTCCCAAGGTCACACAGAAAGTCTGTGGCACAACAAGGAAATGAACGCAGGTCTCATGTATCCCAGGTTAGTACTCTGTCCACTGGACCATCCTTTCTAATGACCATCATGCAACATGGAGTCCTAAGACAGCAACATCAGAATTGCTGAGACAAATTTGTCAGAGCTCAGGATTCCACATCCTCACCTTGATTCCAGGAAAAGTGACAGCTGAGGAAGCGTAGGAACCAATCATCAGAGCAATGAACGTGGAACGAAGATCACCAAACATGTTTGGCAGCTGAAGGGGGGGGGGGGGGGAAGTGGGAGGAGAAAGAAAAAAAAACAAACAAACTTGTTGAAACTGTAATATGGGAAGAAGAAAGTGAAGAAGGTTGCTTTGAGAAATCCCTAGCACCAAAAATGTTTGCCTCTGGATCTAGGAAATGGAAGAAAATGTTAATTATTCAAGAATTTATTTGGCTTTCCGCAACAGTACACTGGGATGCAATGAGGCTGTGAAAGTGCCCATCTGCTCTGCTGCCTTTAGTGTTCCCCCTATCAGGGCTTGCCTACACAGGGACGTTTACCAGTATAATTATACCAGTATATCATAAACTGGAAAAAGCACTTTAATTCCAGAATAAGAGTGTCCATACTGGGAATTATAAGTATATCACTATAGTTATACCAGTAAATTTCCCCATGTAGAAAAGCCCTCAGTAACTAGCTTGTAAACCAAAAGAAACATGGCCAGGGCTGCAGCTTTTCTTGCTGCCTTTGGGTGTAGGTCTTCCCCACACATTAATTACCTTCTGCATAAAGGTGTCTGTCCTTAACTCCCCCTCTGCCCACTCTTTCACGCTCCTATTTTCCAACCAGTTTCCATGTCAAACTGTGTGTTCACCACCTTTCTCTACACCTCTGATTTGTATACACCTTGGTCCTGTCTATTAGCTAGAAAAGGGAGATTAATAATGCTCCCAACCTCTAAAACACACAACCCACAGGGTACAGATCTCCACTACTCACTTACCTATTATTTCTCATTCTTCAGCATCCTACCTGCATCATGGTCCCTCAAACTCTAGGGGAGTTATTCCCAGCACTTTCTACAATGCCACAATTGTTCATAGATCATACAGCTAGAAGGGACCACTGATCATCTATTCTGATCTCCTGTATACACAGGCTGTAGGACTTCACTTAATTCCTGTTTGAATTAGAGGATATCTTTTAGAAAGATATGCTATCTTGAGTTAAAAATTGCCAGTGATGGAGAACCCACCACAATCCACGGTAAATTGTTAATTATCACCACTTAACAAAAATGCACTTAATGACAGAAAAGCAAAGAAAATGCAGATGCAACTGCTGCAACACCTTATGCTGATGGGTTTAAGATTCTGCCCACCCGCATCCCAAATCCTACCCTGGATCAGTGTCCTCTAATGTTTTTAGGTTGCCTAGGTACCCAGGTAAAAGGGCATGATCAGTTTATAATTTTTCAGACCTATTTTCTTCAGCAAGTTGCACTGAAGCCCAAGCTCCCATTTCTAACCAGGCCCCAATCTCCCTCTTTGATGGTTCCTGCAAATTCATACATTGCTACAGGTCCTCTTCCATGTTATTAACATACCGCAAATAGCAGCTGGGACAAAGCTCATCATCTTAGCACACAACTGGGCAGGACAAGTCTCCAGATACAATTTACTTTTTTTGAATCTACTTCACAAAATGTGTCCCACTCCAGGAGTAGCGGGAAGAGTGTAAATTGGGACAGAAGAAAAAAATATCTTCTCTAAAAGAGCCATGGAGAAGAACCACCACCAATATTTTAAATAGCCAGAAAGGGATGAGTCCCCATTACTAATAACCTGTGAGCTTGGATTCAAAAAAAGAATCACTCAAATCAGAGGGGTGCTGGGAAGTCTCTAAAATTGGTTCTTTCCTGCAGCTTATAAACAGGCAGAACTTCTGCACCAAGTAGAGCGGCTTTTCCAATTTTCATCTCAAAATGAGCTCAGAGATTAAAATGGCATCATTAACATGTTAAACAGAGGCCTTAGCTGACACCCACAGACACATACAGTTGTCCACATCTAAGACTGATAAATAAAGCAATATTATTATTTTATTTGCTGTTTATGGACCTTGCTGAGCTGGGAAAAATTAGACTGAACCTGAAGAGACCAGCTCTCACATACACGTGCTACAGTAGGAAAACAAATCAATTTTTCCCAGTAATAAAGCAGGCATGCCAGTCTGTGCCAAGGCAGGATCTCCTGCCTGTTTACATTCTGAAGTACTCCTGTAAGTGTTTCTCAGTCAGGAACGCTCTGGAAGTTTCATCTGGCTCAGTTATTTGTCATGGTTATTTCTCATTACAAACTTTCGTATGGAATGCATCTCAGGTCCTTGAATCATCCCAGAGCAGGAGCAGCAGTTATGATATTTAGAGATTTAGGCCAGGCCTATATTACCACTTACTTTGGTATAACTTACGTTGCTCAGTGAATAAGCCATTTCCCTGAGCGACGTAAATTACACCGACCTAAGCACCTGTGTGAACAGAGCTATGTCGGTGGGAGAAGCTACCACCTCTCATGGAGGTGGATTTATTATGTTGATGGAAGAGCTCTCTCCCGTCAGCATAGAGCAGTAATCTCCCACCTTTTTACGCACAAGATCACTTTTAATTTAAGTGCAACCCAGGATCTACCCCACCCCTTCCCCAAGGCCCCGCCCTGCTCACTCTATCCCCCCACCCTCCGTCTTTCACTCTCCCCTACCCTCACTTTCATCAGGTTGGAGCAGGGGATTGGGGTTCGGGAGGGGGGTGCAGGCTCTGGGCTGAGGCCGAGGGGTTCGGAGTGTGGGAGAGAGTTCTAGGTGGAGCCTGGGGCATGGGGTTGGGGTGCAAGAAGGGGTATGGGGTGCTGGCTCTGGGAGAGGGCTCAGGGCTGGAGGTTTGGGGTACAGGAGGGGGCTCAGGGCTGGGGTGTGGGAGGGGTGCAGGCTCTGGGATCCCACCAGGCAGCACTTACCTCGAGCAGCTACCGGTTGCTGGTGCAGCAGAGCGAAGGCAGGCTCCCTGCCTGCCCTGGCCCCATTGCTCCCAGAAGCAGCCAGCACGTCCCTATGGCCCCTGGCAGCACTGCCCCCAAAGACCCCATTGGCCGCTGTTCCCAGCCAACGGGAGCTGTAGGGACGGTGCTTGCAGGCAGGAGCAGTGCATGGGGACTCCTACCGCCCCCCAGGGGCATGCTGGCCGCTTCCGGGAGCAGTGTGAGGCCAGGGCAGGCAGGGAGCCTGCCTTAGCCCTGCTGCACCGCCAGACTTTAGTGACCAGAGATTGCAATTGACTGTCAGAGGCTCCAGGATTGACCAGTCGATCGCGATCTATGGGTTGGTGACCACTGGCAAAGAGCATCTTCACCAGACGTGCTGCAGCTGCGCCATGTAGCACTTCTAATGTGGACTAGTCCTTCCTCTACTTTGGGGAGCCCTAAGAAAACAACTTGGCGGCAGCAGGGTATGCTGCAATGTTCTACAGTAGGACATGCCGACACCCAGATACCTGCATCCGGGACAGCTGTCTTAGGGAGGTGTGCATTGGAAACATATAAAGCAATCTCTTCCCTGGCATGAAATTCCAACTCTGGGTGTGGTGGCCTAAATCTGCACCACAACACAACACTTGTCACACTGTAACCTCTCTGTCTTACTCTAGAAAGAAGCTGGTCTTTGTCACCAGCCAGGGAATTCAGCTTCTGTTTATTTAAACTCAGTAATACCCTAAACCTAAATAAGCCTACAGAATTACAACAGCTGCTGGGGGAAGGGCTTGGAGCAGGGCAAGTACTCCACAAACACAGCTGCTTCATGGCTTGGTTTTCTTTCAAAGCCACAGAGATCACACAAAGAGCCTTTTTCACACAGCGTAGAAGCAAGACTCAAACCTAGGTGACACTTCAGCCATAGTGGTTGGTGGCAATTTTTAGTAATGTGCCTGAAGATGCAAAAAAAAAAAAAAAAAAAAAAAAAAAAAAAAAAAAAAAATAGCCTTTGCCATCACATCCAAGTCTTTTTATGGCAAGGAGGGAAGGCAGGACCTGTGCTCCTCTCCGCATTAGGGCAGAATTTTGAGAAAGGCTCACTTTCCAAAGAACACCGCTCCCATTTAGATACTAAAATAAATAGCTGATTTTCAAAAGAGTTCAGCATATTTGGACGAACTCTCTAGAAAACCTGGCCCCAACTGTTGGCCCTGACCACCTGATTATCTGAACCTGAGATTTGGGGGGAGGGGGACGAGAAGAGGGGGACTGGGGAGGGGAAGGAAGAACTGATCCTAGAAGGAAAACCTTCAAAATAGACCAGGAAAAGGGCACTTGTGCTATCCTCCTTCCATATCCTGTTTCCCCATCAGTGTTGCCAACTCTCGATGTTAGGTGTTTTTCTTAAAGCTCCAGCTACTAGGAACAGGCAGTTACACAATCAGGAGCTTTCATTATTTAAAAGAAATAAAATTATTTTCTAGCTCTCATGGTTGCAGAAGAGACTTGAAAAAGTGAACCATAAAAAGGCAGACAGACCCAAAATTTTATTATTTTTCACATATTTTCAAGGCTATAAGGGACAGTTTCATCTAGTCTGATCTCCTGCATAACAGGCCAGAGAATTTCATCCAGCACTTTCTGCATCAAGCCCTAAATTCTGGCTGAGTTACAGCACATCTTAGAAAGAAAGAATCTTGATTTAAAGATTCCAAGTGACAGAGAATCCACCACATTGCAAAGTAAATCACCCTCACCATTAACATTTCGCACCTGATTTCTAATCTGGATTTGTGCAGCGTCTCAGCTTCCAGCCACTGGATTTTGTTACGCATTTTCTGCAAGATTGAAGGGCCCTCCACTATCAGAAATACTTTCCTCACATAGATACGAATGACAGTGATCATGTCACCTCTTTACCTTCTCTTGGATAAGCTAAATATGTTGAGCTTCTCCCATCATACAAGAGAGTTTCCAGATCCAGAATCATTCTTGTACCTCATTTCTAAACCCTTTCTAATCCTGATGTGTGGATACCCAAACTGGGCACAGTATTCCAGTCACGGTCTCACTGATGCTGTATGCAGTGGCAAAAGCCACCTACCTACTCCTATATACTACACTCCTCTGCTTAAGCAACCAACGATTGTGCCTCTTAGCACTGAGAGCCCATATTCAGCCAGTTGCCACCATGACCTCTATGTCCCTTTAAGAGTTAACCACTTTTCAAGATGTAGTCCCCATTCTGTATATGTGACCTTATGATTAAAGGCTGACATGTTTTGAATGCTTGGGGTTGCAATACTGAGACTTCTCCATGTAAAGAAGAGCTACAAATAAAAAGAAAGAAAAGCATGTTTGGATCTTCTTGCATCCTCATAGTATAGGAATGTGGCAGGACAGGGCTGTGTATGCTTGGGTTTTAGGGTAATTTTTTCTTTTATTTATTTATTTTTTTAAATTAGAAATAAAAGCTCTGACTTCCTGGTTTTTGCTGGGACGACTGGAGAGAATTAGTGGGAAATCCCAAGAGACTGAAATCTGAGCATCTGGGAAAAGGCATTTTAGTCAATGTCTAAACTTGGTTTTCTGTTAATAGCTATTTAATTTGAACTCCTTCCAAGCCCATGGGAAATGTTCACTATGAAAGTATCATTTCATCAAGGCCAGGGGAAGTTCCAGTTCCACTTCTCCAGAAAAAAAACCCCCAACAACTTGATATTCTGAATACTGCTTAGTAATAAACACACACTACAAGGCTGCCCTTCCCCATGAAGGAACAGCAGCAAGGGGCACAAGCTTGTTTTCTATCCTGGTCTCATTTTAAAATGCAGCTATTTTCCTTCTTGATGTTCCCTGCTAGAATCTAGAAAAGGCCCTCTATGGTAATTTATCACATATGTTTATCTCTCTGGGCAGAGTAGTTGGGCTGGAGCTCCCTGTGCTCTTAGGTTCCTGTGTTGTGGTCTGATCAGCCACCAGCACAGATTGCTCTGTGTCCATTTACAAATGCCTGCTTACGATGGCTAAGTCCAAGTCGCTCGCTGGAGATCTCTGCATTGCACTGGAACAGGCAGAGTCTGTCTGACCACCTTCCCAGAACTGAGGACACCATCACAAGCCATTGCTGCCCTCCCGCTCTCTGCCCCAACCTGTCAGCCCTGCAGCTCAGGACATCCAGAAAACACGGATTGAGCAGGCTCAGACATTAGCTTATCAGGCACTATACAGCTGCCATTTGTGTATTACATCCCAAGGCTTTGTAACAGAGAAGGCTTCAGAATTAGGAGACAAATTTCATACACAGGGTCCCCCATCTTATCCCCCTTTGCCCTGACACAGCTGTTCATATGCACCATCCTTCCTCAAGCATCATGGACAAGCTTCACCCTCTACCACAGCTGACAGGTAGGACCAACTCACTTCTCCAGGACTAAGGGTAACAAGGAGGGTGCCTGACCCACACACATTTGAGGACAGATAGTATCTTTATGCACCCAGGTGGGGTTCCACCCATTGGCTGGAGTCGATAAGGGTGGAGCCACAACCCGAGCAAACAAGCAACTCATAGCTCAATACCTGTGACCCATCTTGTAAGGGTTGGAAACCTCATCAGCATCACCACAAAGGATCCACTCCTTTGAGCAGCTAGAGTCTGAATAAAAACCTCATCTTGCCAAGTTTCCATCCACTGCCTTTTTAATATATAAAAATAAAGTAGCAACCTTCATCAGAACTCTGGCTGCACAGAATTAGCGCTCGCAGCAGAGGGTGAGGCCCCTAGAATTTGCACTCCCAACCAAAGCAGCACTACACGTCATTGCAATTGGAGGAGGAGGTGAAGTCACTTTGTTTTTTTCCTCAGAACTTACATACACAAACATCTGCACACTCAGCAGTTAGTTCCTATACCAGCCAGAATGGGCTCCTCACACCACATTAAATTCATTAGGACTGGAGACATTAGTGCAGCAGCATCTGGACTTTGGGCAATGAATGTCAAGTTCTTCAGGTCTCCTTACCTAAAGCTCATGTCAGTCTCATTGTTTCCCGCTCACCTCTAAATTCCCTTCTCATTATGTAGAGTATCTACACTGTGTATGTAACATGTTACATGCCCAAAAAAGAATTTATGCAGGCAAATCAGCCTGATGTCTAACTCCCCGAGCTATGCATGGAAATGCAAGTTTGGGGGCATAAAGACACTGGTGCAAAGTTAGAGACAAGTTTTGAAACGCTGGACCTGTGGCCACAACATGGGTCTCCTGCTGAGATAAACTGTCATACAAAAGAACTCTGAAGACCACTGCCCAAGTCACAACTCTGGGTGCAAGCTCAGTCCAGACGGGTACTGGCAATCACACAGGTTTACTAACAGTTACTTTTAGAACTGTTTCAGATTCTAATCTTTATTCTTATAAGGCTTTACCTTCACCTCTGAAGACCAGATTCCTTATTGCTTCTGTTCTCATTTGCAGTGATGAAGGTATTAATAGGCTGCTGTATTTCTCTTTCTATGAAAAGCTATAGACACATGAAATGCTCACTTGCTGTATTATAGAGTGGCAACACCAAGCAGAAAAGTATCCTATTACCTGCAATTCATAAGTCTCAGAGCACATCCACTTGCAACCATGACATTCATATCTAAGCGCCTATAGCATTCCCCAGTGCTCTGACATTGCATCACAGACCTAGCCCCACTTACGAGTGAAAGTGGATTCTGCTCTAGATCAGACTCAGAGCTGCAGACCACTCTCATGCACCCTCTAAGAGTACTTTAAATTTGGCCATGTGGGGAGGAACTTGAAAGAAGCAGAGGAGTGCATAAGGGAGACCTGCTGTCAGCCTACCTGTGTGGCAGCTCGGTTTATTATTACCGAAGTGCACTGCAATAAGTCTGAGCTCAGCTGCCAGAGAGGAGCACAGCTCCTGCAGTTCTCCCCAGGCCTCACCCAGTTACATTATTTCAGTATAAGAGGGACCATGTGTGGAATTTTCATTGCTAGTCAGACAGAACGTCAGGAAAGACACAGTTAAAGATGCCTGCATACGGGGACTCTGCCTTCTCCACACACAGCCTCTCCCATATAGTATGCGACCTCCATCTCCTCCTTCAGATCCTACAATCTCTCCAATAGCGACCCAGATAAACACAAAGTTAGAAAGCCACCACCCTTGACACTAACATGATATGAGTCACCTTAGTAGCCTCACAGGCTTATTCATGGGCCCCTCCTAGCTGTTTGTCTCCTTATGTTCTGCCTGTGTCATACTCCATTTACCCTGCACACTCGTTGGGTCCAGGGCCACAGGCAGGGTTTTCAGATAATTTAGAAGCCTGGCTTTATACACATTTTTTAATCTTTTGGACTCTAACTTTACTTGCTATCTAAAGCAGCTGCCACAATTCTGACATTACAATACATACAACAGCCTCCAAATTCAGCCTCTGCCCATGACAATTCACAGGAACTTGCCTGTGTGTAACCCACAGGTTAGAGAGAAATTTAGAAACAAGGCGAAAGTGAGCTGGATCCGAACAGGTGATACAACGGCTTAGCAAGCCGCTTTCTGAGAGATGTTCAACTCGGAACACCTAGTTCCAGCCACACGAACAAGGGTAAGAGTAATGAGGTGAAAAATCAATTCTGCTGCATCTGCTCCCATCTCTAAGCAACAAGAGCCCCAAAATGCAGAGAGGCAGCAGACTTAGTCACTGGTCGATGTTTGTGCTCCAGTCAATGGACTGAGTAAACAGACATAAGTACGCTGCACAGATGGAGCTGGGCTGGGCACATTTGAACAGCTCAGCACTTCCAAGAAAAAGTCTGTCAGCATCTTGGAGTAATTCTCATCCATATAAAAGGGCAAAGCCCTTTGTGCCAAGGAACTCTCCTTCCCTATCTAAGGAGAAAAAAAGTCACCCAGCCATGCTCAAAAGGAACTGGTTTGTACCAGTACTTGTCCCCCACCTCAGAACAGCCTATGCTGTTAATTGCTTGTTGTTGGTCAATGCAGCATTACAAACAGTAGTATCTGCCATTTACAAAAGAACAGTACTTCCCCACCTTCCTGCCCAAGATTTCACTACATCCTTCAGCTTTCAAGAGCCTTGTGCCCCTCCACTTTCTCCTAAGAGTAAGCTAGAGCTAAATTCAGTGCATTACATGTGGGCTCTCCTTCAGTCAGCTGCATTGCACATGTGTAAGTGAATGCAGAATCTGGCTCAAAGTACGGAAAAGAGCCTTCGCTTCCCTCTCACCAACTATCCCCACTGGTAAGGGACAGGTGAGCCCTGGGCTAACCATCCAATATCAAGCTTTTCAAATAGAAGAATCATAGGCCAACTACCCCATTCGTATCAAAAATACAGGTGAGCATGAATCTGTTCAACTCAGCAAATGAAGGATCCATTTGGCACCTTCCTGCCAGTTCAGCTCACCAGCTATATCAGGGGTTCTCAAACTGGGGTCATGACCCCTCAGGGGGTTGTAAGGTTATTACATGGGGGTCACAAGTGGTTACCCTTCACCTCCAAACCCCGTTTTGCCTCCAGCTTAAATGTGTTTTTAATTTATAAGGGTGGGGGGGGGCTCTCTGTGTGAAAGCGGTCACCAATACAAAAGTTTGAGAATCACTGAGCTAGATAAGGGGGAAATAAGATCTCCCTATTCCCTATATATGGGGCCTTGCAAAGAGTTGTGGGGTGGAGGCCAAAGAGGATAAATGAAGGGAGGGCAGATTCACAATTGCTCACGTAATAACTCTCTTCACTTACCGTAAGTGAGGTAAAGGTCATGCACATTCCACCAAAGCCATTCAGAGACAGTGAGATGAAGATCAGCACTGACAGTGCTGCAGTGGAAAAACAAGAGCATTTACTGGATGGAATCACAGTGTCCCCAAAAATCCTGGTTCCAACAAGTAGAATTTTGGCAAGGACTGAGCCAATGCCCTGCACAGAATGAAAGATTCCTTCCAAACTGGCTCATTCTAGCTCCACACTGTTCATTCTAAGCCAAGGTCACAGGGAAAGACGTTCAGGTACTAGGAGAATCAGAATTCAGTGTGGGCATCAGTTTGTAGAGCCATGGACACTAGTTTTTTCTCTGGGATGTGTGGGAGTCCAAGGTCTCTTCTCCTCCCGCCCCTCTGAACTGTCTCATTGGTCAACATTGGTCTCAAAAGAAAAATTTACTTTTTAGAACTGGGCTCCAGGGACCACCTCACTATCTCAGCTAGAGGATACGGCTATATTTATCCTGGGGCTGGGGAAGCCCTGAACAGTCAGCATTGGTTACTGCCCACCTCTTAATTCTGGAGGAACCTTTCAACTTTTTTTTCTTAAAATTTCTCACTGTGAGCTCACCACTGCTGAGGCACCTTCACTCTGGCAAAAGAGTGAAGCTGGGAAAGACAGCTGCCTCAAAGCCACCTTTGATACTGCTAAGCAAGGGACTGTTCAAGCAGCACACCCAAAATCTTCCCTCTGGAGACCAAGCTTAATGCCCCCTCAACACACCATGGGGCTCTGTATCTCACTTGTCACTGGCAGGCCTGGTCTGCAGTGCAAGATTATTATACTTTATACGTGACACAAAGCAGGTGGCAGTTTTTTTTGAACTTTTTGCTCACAGGATTCTTGCAGTATGGGACCCTGGCTGCATTCCCATCAGTGCTTGCAAGAGGAGCTGGGCCTGCCTTTGAGCCCCTGCACCCTCCCAGTAGGCAATAAGCAAAGTTTGTGCTGTACTTCTTGGGGGTGATCTCTTTAGCTCGCTGAGGACACTATAATCAGAGTATGTGCCCTTATTTTAGTGTTCTCTGCACACTACAGCCCCCAGTTACTAGCTGAACCTAGCTGAAAAGTATAACAACCCCAAGGCCCTTTCAATAGAGTCCACAGAGCTCAGTACTTACAATTTGGGTTACTAGCTCCATATGCAATCATCACACAGGACACAGCAAAGCAGGCACTGAAACAGAATTGAAGCCTTTAACCACATGTAAGAAAGCCTACTATAGATAAGTTACACTGTCTCCGCAGTCTCAGTGCCTGGCTAAGGCGGAGACTTTGAGAGTTAATTGGCTGAAGCAGAATCTGGATAAGATGGAAGGGATGCCGATGGTTTGGAGACAAAAATCTAGAGTAATAGGTGAAAGTTCTACATGCACCTTCCATGGGTATTGAAGAGTCAACCCTTCCCAATGCAAAAGTCCTAACAGGTTCTGAATTTTCAGGCAGTGTCAGTGTCCCATCATCTGCATAAGACAAGGAGACTGCAACCACCTTCCCCTATGACATGGCCCTACTCACGTCTATCCAGACGTCAGTCACCTCTAGGCTGGTTTACTGTAAAGCAGCAGTTTGTATGAAGAGCATTCACCTGCCCACCTCCCAAGTGAGGCAGGTCAATGAGCACAAATACCTGCCCTCAGTGCTTAGCACATGGTACTGGCTCAGTTCCAGGTGCAATTCACATAGTTAGAATATTTACAGATCTAGACAGTCTGGAACCCAGTTACCCAATAAACCACTTCTCCCCTGCATTCTATCACAGCAGCTGTTAATACCAACTCCACGTGGTAATTTGAGACAGGAAGTGATGCATATATTCCTTTGCCACTTGAAAGCACAAGGGAAGCTCTAGACAGGCAATACGCAATTAACTCTGGAGTAAATGGGGTAACATCCAGTTCTTGCAAGTCATGTGGGATGGGATAATTTAGTAACCACAAGCAAGACAGACCTTGTTTTCTTGTGTAATATAGCACCTTCAGCAGTACTGTGCCACTAGCACCATGGTGGGGCATTGACTTAGTATCAGCTTGACTCCCATCCCTACTGACACAGTGGAATAGTTCTGCTCTCCCCCCAGAACCTTGTTTCCCAGGGAATTCAGAAGTCAGAGACTCTAGGAACATGGATGCAAGTCCCATCTCCTTCTCCTTGTAGGGAGATTTAAATGAGTTCACCTGTCAGCCTCAACCTATCCTGTTCATGGCTGATGGAGCTCTGGGAGATTTCCAGTCCAGTCCAACAGCAGACAGGCTTTTCCCCCCCGGGTATCCATTTTACAAAGACAACAATAGTGGTCAGATACCATGGAGATGAGATCCACTGGTGATAGGCATGAAACGAGAACCTGAGTAGAATGAGCTGCTTGCCATAAACTATTGAACTGAGGACTAAGCATAACCTCTGACTCAAAATTAACTTCTAGTTTTGAAACAGTTGGTAGGCTTCATGACACCAACCTGCCAAGCAGACGCAGTTTGCGAGGGCCATATTTGTCCATGACAATCCCAAGAGGCAGAGTGATTGCACTCAGCAAGAAGGATCCAACGGTAAAAGCCAGGTTCAGCATTTCATCCTGCTCCGGGCAGATGAGCCACCCATTGATCCGAATCACAGCCTCCTGCTCTGTCCTGTTGCCATGCACGAAGCTGGTGGTAAAATTCTCTATATGGGATAAAAGAGAAATGTTATAGTGTAGTGAGGAAGACAGCACATTAAACCCAGTTACAAAAAGAGGGGCAGGTAGAACAGCCCTGCACACAGGCTGTTGCAACAAAAGGCACAGATCACAATTGCCTAGATACATAGACAATTTACCAATCTTAATCCAGAATAAAGGTGTGCACACACAGATTTGCACCAAGATTACCAGAGGTGTGAATTACAACCCATACAATTATTTCTGTTCTAGTCACTGTGTAGACAAGCCCTCAGTCTAGAACAGGGGTCGGCAACCTTTCAGAAGTGGTGTGCCGAGTCTTCATTTATTCCATCTAATTTAAGGTTTCGCGTGCCAGTAATACATTTTAACGTTTTTAGAAGGTCTCTTTCTAGGAATCTATAATATATAACTAAACTATTATTTTATGTAAAGTAAATAAGGTTTTTAAAATGTTTAAGAAGCTTCATTTAAAATTAAATTAAAATGCAGAGCTCCCCGGACCGCTGGCCAGGACCAGGGCAGTGTGAGTGCCACTGAAAATCAGTTCACGTGCCGCCTTCGGCATGAGTGCCATAGGTTGCCTACCCCTGGTCTAGAACAATCATTTGAAAGCCTGACATTCAGATGAGCTATGTCACCTCAACTCCCTGCACTGTGATAGGAGCAGTTTAAGAACAGCGCCTAGTCCCAATAGATGAATCTCTAGTTTTAGGCCTGACTCGCCAAGATGGTGATTTAACAGCCTCCAAGACCACTTATTCCATTGCCCCAATTGTTCTTCTAGTTATGAACCTTCCAAGCTCCCTGGATGACAGGGAAGGATGGCTCATCTGGGTTCTCTATATACCTGTAGATAGTTCTCCTTTCCCCAGACTTTAAAATTTCAATTCTCTTAACTCCCAAATTGTATTGTCCAAAACATTGATCATATTTCTTTCTTGATTTTTTTTTTTTTTTTTGCCTTCAGGTGAAGAATGCCAGCTGCAAACTCCCCTATAGAAATAGAATGAAGTTTGTTATTTATCTTACACAAAATGGCAACTATGGAATCAGGGCAGTTTGAAAAGGAGTTCAACATAAGCTCATCTCTGTTTACGTTAGTAGTTTCACTGCCTCTCGTCAGCTCTTTCATTCTCTTGCAACAACTTCCCAGAAAGTTCTAAAAAGAAAGCGTGCTGCATTCATTTTCATTAACATATAGAAGGAGTGCATCAGCAATTTATATTTCTATTTTCTGGCAGGATCAATTTTCAAGTCAAGTAAGCTTTGTTGGCATGACAAGGGACTTGGTCTTTCCCCAGCTGGAGAAAATCAATGTCAAATACCATAGAAAAGTTCTATATAATAACAAACTGTTTTAATGATAGTAAATATTGCCAAATACAGCTGACAAAGTTTAACATTCACAAGTTTAGAGATTTTTTTTATGCATGAGTATATATGAGAATGGTGCCCAAAACTGAACTCATTACTTAAGTGAGATCTAAACAGCGCCAAGAAAAAACGAATCATCTTGTGTGAGAGACAGCTGAATAGGACATTTGCCTTTTTGTTCAGCATTACCAAATCTAGGTCTTTCATCATTCTCTCTAATCCTAGTGGTCCCACTGCCCGGCAACCCTGCATGTCAGGCTTTAGAATATTTCCCTCTTACCAGAACCTCTATACCTTTCGAGAATGTAGTTATTGAGTTCAAACTAGTTCTATAAGTCTGAGCTATGGTTTTAGTTCCATCTGCCAACATGATTACTCCCAGCTTTGTATCAACTGGAAATAAACTCTGCTCTACCCTCCAGGTTTCAAATACCTACAGATACTCAGTGACACCAATATTTGGTGACTGTGAAAGTGCCTTCTACATGCACATACCTAATATACAAGCACAGGTGCTCCACATACCCCCCAGAAGTATTGGAGTCTTTCTACCTTTTTTCATCTAGGTTCTCTCATTAGCACTTTCACTAATGGGGTCTCAGGCTTCCCCTGGCAAGGAACAACAAGTTTTGACCTATTCTTCCCCTTTGTTATTCATGCCAATATTTATAAGCCTTTATCCTGCCCCCCCTCTGTTGCCTGTTTTCCATGTCTTCATGTCCAGTTCCTTTGTCCACATGACCCACTGTGTGTTTTTGGGCCTATCAGCATCCATTCTACAAGTGCAGAATGGAGAAGTGGTGGATTGCTGCTGGAGCACTGTGATTACATCTGATGCAGAGAAATCACCCCCTCATTTGAGGTGTTCATCACAAAAGATTTTCAGATTCGGTGCAAATACTGCAGACCGGCTCCAAGTCCTACCAGACTCCCATCTCCTGGATCTCACGGTATTTTAATAAACTGTAAGCCTTACAACACTCCTGTGAGGGAGGCAAGGGATACACAGGGGTCACTTCACCCAGAGCCTCAATGCTTTGGGCTATTCGCAGAGATAAGGCCATAGGAAACAGATGTGGGTGAAAGGTTAAACTCAGACAAACAAGAATTAGACAAAACAGAAATGAATTCCCTGTGTCAGCACTCTATTAAGACAGCTGCAGTGCTTAGTTGTGGGCTAGGAGGGAGGGTGGGAGAAACACTGGCAATGCAGTGACCTTATAACTTTTGATTGTGTGTGTGTCAAACAGTCAGGGAACTCTCCTCAGGAGAAAAAGAAAAGAAAACAGAACAGGCAATACTTTAAGGATGGTTCATTCATTGTTGTTGTAAGGGTAAACACTAATAACATTACAACACGGATCCTCATCATGCACGCCAATGAGAGGGACACAAGTGTGAAAGGGCAGACACAAAGAGGGCAGCAATCTGGGGCACAGTCTTGGAAACAGTGGCCAGAATCCCGCTGAGATTAAACGGACTCTGTGCAGGTCACTCGTCCAGAAATGTTCGGGAGCAGGGGTGCTTCACTTCAATTTGTGTCTCAGTAAATCTTCTGGTTTTGTGTCCGTCTCAGAGGAAGACCCTGCTGATGATACCATGTAGAAACTAAGACACCACCTTATTGCAGAAAAACAGGAATTGCCCAGAGCAATGAAAGAAAACCCAACAAAGTAAAATCAAAGTTGTTTAACTAGGGGCTCTGCCCCTAGTTATTCCCTGACTCTTTCAATGATTTCTACACAAAAAAAAAAAAAAATATATATATATATATATATATAGACGAGTGTATACAGTATATGCATGTCAATCTGAAGGCTTTCCATTTGGGAGAGTAAATTGAATAATGAGAGCCCCAGATGCACTGTACCCCTGCGAACTCTCACACTCAGTCAACAGATAGGAATTAGCAACATCACATGACAGGGAGCTAGGATGAGCTTACCCTGAATAGAACCTGGATATTTACTTTTAGGTACCTGGCTACAGCAAATACTCCAATTCTCACTCATACACAGCTCACATCCTGATGTAGACCATTGTGTGGCACTATCAGTGCTAGTCTCGATCTCTTGTGAGACTCTACAGAGAAGAAGGGTCCTCTGGTCTGACAACACCATCCTTTCTGAATTCTTCAGCCAGATCCCATTTGTAAAAAACATTTTAGGGTGTTCCTGAGCATGAAGTGCCAAGAAGGCTAACGGCATTTTGGGCTGTATAAGTAGGGGCATTGCCAGCAGATCGAGGGACGTGATCGTTCCCCTTTATTCGACATTGGTGAGGCCTCATCTGGAATACTGTGTCCAGTTTTGGGCCCCACACTACAAGAAGGATGTGGAAAAATTGGAAAGAGTCCAACCGAGGGCAACAAAAATGATTAGGGGGCTGGAGCACATGACTTATGAGGAGAGGCTGAGGGAACTGGATTGTTTAGTCTCCAGAAGAGAAGAATGAGGGGGGATTTGATAGCAGCCTTCAACTACCTGAAGGGGGGTTCCAAAAAGGATGGAGCTCGGCTGTTCTCAGTGGTGGCAGATGACCGAACAAGGAGCAATGGTCTCAAGTTGCAGTGGGGGAGGTCCAGGTTGGATATTAGGAAAAACTATTTCACTAGGAGGGTGCTGAAACACTGGAATGCGTTACCTAGGGAGGTGGTGGAGTCTCCTTCCTTGGAGGTTTTTAAGGTCAGGCTTGACAAAGCCCTGGCTGGGATGATTTAGTTGGGAATTGGTCCTGCTTTGAGCAGGGGGTTGGACTAGATGACCTCTTGAGGTCCCTTCCAACCCTGATATTCTATGATTCTAAGTGCAGGAAGCTACAGTTTGAGTATATCAGAACAGAGATGTGGCCTGAACTCTGCTACACACTAGAGTAGTTTCAGATCCTTGTTAAACAGAAACAACTAGCTAGTATCAGCAATAATGAGATGACTCATTGCAGCCAACAGTTATTCCATTTACAGAACCTCCAATACCAGCTGCAGAACAACAGTTAGCAGCCTCACAGCCTAAGAACCAGCTCAAATTATTTAAACTCTTCAAGGATGAGGGAACTCAGGTGCAACAAAAGCCCTGCAGGGCCCATCAGAATTTGGTCGTTTCTGGACCTGCATTCCCCTTCCCACCACAAAAAAAAAAAAAAAAAAAACGCATGTGGTTCCCTAGACCAAAAGTTAAGTATTCCATAAGAAGGTCATTCATTAACCGCCCTTTGCTGACTTCTATGCATCCTAAGCAAACAGTACACCAGGGATGAACTTGGCCTTCCTAACAATGGTAACTGCCGTCTTAAATCTTTTGGGTCAGGATAGATTCAAGCAACCTAGTTTAGAATTCTTGGGGGGGAGGGGAGGGAGGGCGGGGGAGGAGAACTGGAGGCAGGGAGAAAAGACAAGAACAGCTGGGAGATGGAGGGTTCCAACACATGCAGACTTTCTAATCTGAGATTTCTTTTGCAACACATACTTATAAACACGTCAGGTGCCCAACCGTCTCTCATTTCCGTTTTTTACTTCCCATATTTTCTTTGATTTCTCAGACACCCCATATAGAAAACTAGAGTGAAGGGACTGTGTATGGGTGAACAACTGACTTGCAATACACGGGTTTCCTATGCCCATAAGAATTTGGCTTATCTTTTTAGTATTTTATGCATTACACCCTAAATTTAGTTTGTGTTCCAACCCATTCCGTGCACTGTCGGCTTATACCATTATGATGAACTTCCAGTTGATGGAATTTCCCTCCACCTGGATATTCAGACTTTCAAAGTTAAATTTTAAAAACTCCCTCCCACCCCGCCAGTGTGATCTTGTGTTGCTGAGACAGTTACATGGTACCAACACCTTCTCCATAGCACTGTGATTTCAATAACAAGTCCTTTAACAATAAAAACAGAACATTGCCACACAAATGGAACTTTTACCATGTTTATTCGATTAATGATCACAGAGTCACATGTCTGGCACAGGTATTTCCACAAATAGGTCACTTCAAACTGTGTGATTTGTAAGAGCCATTCATGGCTGCAGATTGTGGGTATGCATACACAGCAACTAGAGACCTGAGGCCGACCTGTGCTGGCTCGTGGGGGTTGGACAGTGGGGCTGTTTCATTGTTGTGTAAATGACCAGGCTCTGGGCTGAAGCCTGAGCTCTGGCACCCTCCCACCTTGTAGGTCCCATAGCCAAAGCTCCAGCCCGAGCCTGGAAGCCTACACAGCAATAAAACAACCCTGCAGCCTGAGGTCAAGTTGGCTGTCACAGGCCAGCCAGAGGTTTTCCTTTGCAGTGTAGACATACCCTCACCGTCATGGGCTCCACAGCTTTAGTTTAGTGCTAAATTCCAAACATGAGTTAACAGGCAACATTTTCCTTCTACTTTTTTGTATTACAGACCCATCAAGCTGTAATTCAATTACTACTTGATAAAAATCAGCTTTTTGGTATCCTGCAACCCTATCTCAGCAGCCCTTTGTCTAACTAGCTCTTTATCTCTGCTCCTTGTGAGCAGATTCCCAACTTCAAGGACGTTATAATATACCTTGCAAAGACCTTGGACATCAGCCTCCCAACTCGTATCAGAAAAAAATGCAGCAAGTTATGGCCCTGAACACATCAGGCTTCAGAGTCCCCAGTAATTGCCAGTAAAGGCTGCACGTCCAGATAGAGTGTGCAGAATCAGCAGTCAGTCAATGGGAAAAGTGCAAGTCCAAATCGTTTTCAAGGGCAATTAATAGTAAAATTAAAAGTGGAGCAAAGTGTCACTATCAGATTCCCAGCCAGTTTAGTCTAAATGCACCTCCCAGAAAGTGCCCAAGGATGGCATCTAGCCCAGGACCGGAGTCCTCCACTCACCCGCCTCATCACAGCACTCTCTGTCTTAAGACAGTTCTATACTTAACATGCTGCACCAGCACAGCTGCATTGCTGTAGTGCTTCAGTGAAGATACGACTATTCTGCCAGTGGGAGAAACTCTCCTGTCAGAGTTAATCCACCTCCATGAGAGGCAGTAGCTACGTCAATGGGAGAAGCCCTCCTGTCGACACAGTGCTGTCTACACTGCTCTGGTATAACTGTGATACTCAGGGGTGTGGACTTTTTACAGCCCTGAGTGACAGTTATACTGATGCAAGTTTATAGTGTAGACCTGGCCTAAATAGTTTGTTATTTTGATTCTCTTACTTTTTCAGGAATTCCTCCCCAATTTCCTTTTTTAAATAAGGCTACCAAGGAATCCATAGTCTCCCACTTGGCAGAGCATCTGGATGGAGATCTATATCATACCTGGAAGGATTTCTGCTATGAAAAACACCAGCCTTTTTCTGAATTACAGCCTCTTTCAGGACTGATGTTGAAATCTCCAGAAACGAGGCTGCAAAGGGGACAAGGTCTAACTCTCTTAGTCTGAAGGGATCACAAGGAACAGAGTTTTTGCTGATGAGAGGGAAAGCCCTGCTAGTAATCTTTAGCTAATTAGGAAATTTTCTATGCAATAGTCACGTGTGAGCAGCAGAGTCTGAATGACAAAATGTTCAAAGGTTAAAAGTTATAAATTTCATTCCCCTGCCAATCTTTAGCTATAAATCCCTCTCCCATTTATCTCTAACTATCCTGGTAAGGGCTACTGGTTGTAAATATTACTGGGTAGTGCTGGGGAAAGGGGTCACCTACACCGCATAACTCCAGTTAAATCAAATCAATGAGCTTAGACTTGAATTCAGCCCACCTCTCTCATCTGCCTATCTATTGAGGCTCTTATAACAGTATCCATCACTGTAGCATAGTTCCTATCACACAGGGAAACTGAAGGAAAATTATAGGGGAGTCTGGGAGTGACCAAAAACCAAACAAGATCTTCGGGAACCTACTTGCCTTTGAGTTTCTACATCTTTCCCCCATTTAGTAGTTGTGATTATAGGCATCAGAATAAAGAATTCCTAGGATAGAAGAGGGTGGAAAGAGGGAGAGAGAGAAAGAAAGAGCATGGATCATAATTGGTCTATGGAACTCACTGCCACAAGATATTAAGGCCAAGAATTTAGCAGAATTCTAAAAGGATCAGATATTTATACAGATAAAGAGAACATCTAGTTATATTAGATAGTAGTTATATAAAAGATATGGCTTATGCACTGAGGCAGGTGTTATTGACAAGGTGAGGAAAAAACTTCTCCTGTGAGCAAGCTATTTCATCATTGTCCAGGATGGAGGTTTAACACCTTACTCTGAAACATCTGGCACTGGCCACTCTTGGAGACAAGACTAGGTGGACCATTGTTTTAAACTAGTCTGGCAATTTCTATGGTACGGAAAACTGTCATGACAGAAAGTATGTCAGACTATCACTGAGTTGGGAGGAATTTGGGGGGGGGGAGAAGGGCAGGATGGGCAGAAGATGGCAAAACAAAAAAACACAATCAGAAAGGATTACTTGGGGCTCACAATAAAGTTGGGTCCTGGCTAATTTGGGGAAGGGTTGGAGAGTGGCTATTCTTGGGGAAGAGGTTAGACTGCATGAATTACAAAACCAAAGTACATCCCATCCCAGCTCCAGCTGGTGAGGAGCCTGATGCAGGGGAAAGGATAAAAATCCAATGTTTCTGTTTAAAGGGGTGGAACTCTGGAGAAGTTAACTAGGTTATTCCATGTAGATCTGCTGAGCCTCAACTCACCAGCACAGACAGCTGAGAGAATACTTGCAATACCACTTGCTGTCTTTCATGATCATATAAAATGGAATTTTCTAGAATAGTTAACTCAACCCAGGAAGCTTAGAAGAACTGGATGGTGGATTAAAAAAAAGTGAATGGCTAATTGGCAATTAACTCTCTATACCTTGTGTACAGGGAAGTACCATGGAAAACATAGAATGTCAGGGTTGGAAGGGACCTCAGGAGGTCATCTAGTCCAACCCCACTCAAAGCACGACCAATCCTCAGACAGATTTTTGTCCCAGATCCCTAAATGGCCCCCTCAAGGATTGAACTCACAACCCTGGGTTTAGCAGGCCAATGCTCAACCCACTAAGTATCCCTCTGTAAATAATGAAAGGGCTCATATCTACACCACAACTAAACACCCACAGCTGGCCCATATCAGCTGAAGGAGCCTGAATGCAATTAAACAGCCTCATAGCTGGAGTCCTGCAGATCTGAGTCAGCTGACATAGGCCAGCCATGGGCATTTAATTTTAGTGTAGACACACCCTTAGTGGTGTCACCTAACAAATGGAGGTAGGAACATAAATATCCCAGATAAGCAACAGCTGGGGTGAGAAGCATGAATAAAGAGAGCTTTATTCGCACAGCTTCCTATACTATCACACAACTGTGATAACCACCTAACAGCACATGAAGGCGGGAGATAAATTGTTTCAGTCAGGGCCATAAGGTGTAAGTATCGGATGTGATGGATCAGACCATGGGCTAGTTCAGTTCCCTGTCTCTTGAGCTGGCAAATGCTAGATACTCCAAAAGAAGTCAGTCAAGCTACCCTGAATGAACCTAACCAACTGTATATGTGAATTCCTTCCCACCCACTACAGGTAATCAGATTGTCATGCAGGATGGTATTTTACTACCTTTGTTCTCTTAATCTGCACAGTTACAGAGGTTATTAATGGTTATAAGTTTTAGACTAGATGGCAGCAAAAATGCAAACTGTAAGACTAGCAGCATTCTACAACTTGCAGCATTTTACAATCATAATGTATCTTATACAGGAAATGAAACACTTTAGCCAGCATTATAGTGCAGCCAAGCTAGGGTGAAAGAGGCATATGTTTAAGGTGTAGCATTGCTGTATGTTGCTAGTTTAGGACAGGAGGGTCCTTCAGCCATCCACTCTCACAGTCACCTCTTCCCTAAGTTTTGTTCACTCACCCCCACCCCACCCCCCGACCGTATTCCTTCCACAACCACCAGTCAACCAACTCAGACTTCTCTGCTGCTCTCAGCCCCGATCCTGATAGAGACTTCCTCCTCTCCGTACTCACCTTCACCTCCTCTTCTCCCCCTCTCTCACGACTCCATTCATCCCAACAACCCCCAGCCCTGACTCTGCCCCACATCAGCTTCCCTGACTCATGCATGGCCAAATCATCTCTGGAGAGACTCCACGGATGCTGCTCAACTTGCTGCATTAAAAGTTTGTTTTTTCCTCTTTCAGTTCTGCCATTTGCCTCATCAACCAGTTCCCTCCCCTCCCTGACTGGCTCCACACATCTACAAGCCCCATCACAGCACTGCTGCTCCTCAAACTTGTGCCAACCTCCTTCGCCCATTTCTCTTTCAGCCCAAGATCTTGTCAAGTTTCTCAATAGAGAACTCTCCAAGGTGAAGGCCATCCTCCCATTCCCTCTGCTGATCCTCAGCTCACAAACCCCTCCTTGCTCAGACTAGGGGCACCTCTCCTCTCCACTCCCAATCCCATATTCCTCCATCACATTTGATAATCCAGCTAGCATCCTCCCCATAGAACAGGGGTAGCTACAGTGTAGTTCTTGGCTCATCACTTCCCTTCACCAGAGATTGGCACTCCTGGCGGAGCAGGGGATGCAAGACAAGACAAGAGAGAAGTAGTAGGGAGCAGTGAAAGTACTTAGAGGTGAGGATGACAGACATGAACTTGATGCAGTGAAGCAGAGGGAGCCAGAAGAAGGATCAAAGATGTGCACACAAAATGGTCAGAGTGATGGGCAAGGAAGATGGTCTCAGTAGCAGCATTCTGAATGGACTGTAGGGGATGGCATCAGCATTTTGGGATACATGTACACAGTGAGTGACAGCCCACAGCGGAAAATTTCAGAGCCCGGATTGACAGACTCAAGCTTGTGGGGCTCGGGCTGACACACTCAAAATAGCTGTGTAGAGGTTGCAGCTCAGGCTCTGAAGCCTAGGGAGTGGGATGATTTCAAGAGTCGAGCCACAATGTCTACACAGCTATTTTTAGCATGACCCAAACCCAAGTCTATCGACCAGGGCTCCAAGACTCACTGTCAAGGGCTGTGTAGATGCACCCAGGGAGACCAGTGGTGAGAGGTTACAGTAACTGTGGGGAGAGGCGGAGGTGGTCTAGATGAACATTCCTACTAGCTGGACAGAAAGAAATAGGACAGATCTCAGAAACATTGTGAAGGGAGAAGTAGCAGGATTTAGCCAAAGCCTGGATGTGTGGGCAAGAGAGGGTGTAGTTAAAGATGGGCCCGATGACTTTTCCCCAGACTCTCCTGCTCATGTGCTGCACCCCACCAGCTCCGCTTTCCTCCATCCCCTTTTGTCTCATACCACAAGCAGCCCTGAGCTTCTCTTGTACACCTAGAACATCTTCCCTGTTTTGTCACACTCTTTCTCCATACCCAATCTCTTTCCATAAATCTAATCAACAGCATATCTGAACGTTCTCTTTGAAAGATCAGCAAGACCCCAGCTAGAGAGGCAAGGTAGAGGAAAGACAGTATAGGAAGGCTTAGGAGTCTTGTGTTTGCTTAGACTTTAAGATCCTCAGGACAAGGCCCAATCTTCACTCTCTCTGCAAAGCACATGACATACTAAAGATATTATATACAAATGTTATGTCAGCAAGTCTCCAAGAGAATCTAGGGAGGGAGAATGCATTCCTCCAGGTCTGATCAGTGCATCAACCCTAATCCCATAGGTGCTCTTCACACCAGCACACACAGACTGCAAGCTTCTTTGTCATGCCCCACCCCTGATATACATCACAGTCAAATCTCCAGAACAACAGACGACTCAGCTGAATTCATGTGAACAGCCCCCAGATTTCTTCCTTACCTGGTTCATGACATAGGTAGGAGTAAAATCCTTCGGATTTCAGCATGATGAGCAGTGATGCCCAGCCCAGAAGAACAGCAGAGAAGAGAAGATTCTCTACAACAGCTGTGCATGCCATCCACCAGCGCCGCCGATGCGCAGTAGCAAGTGTGGGAGCCATTGCAACACGTGAGGACTTATTTCTCTAGTATCTAAACCTGTAACAAATTGAAAACAGGACTCTTAAGTTCATCCCCATGTGTCAATATTTATAGAATTAGTTATTCATGGCTGCTACTTGCAGGTAGGGGCTACATGGAACAGAATTCAAGTACAGATATCTGCTCTGACAGATGTGCAAAACTACACACTAAATAGAAGCCATTGAGACATAAAACTAAGCTCTGCAGAATGAAATTCAGAGAGTCAATGTCAAGCATCCCAGGAGGGAAGGGAGCACACGTTCACTTGAACCTGGTGTTATGGTCTCTCTGCTGCATATATTGCACTCCAGGGGAGTGTTCAGCGCTGAACAGCAGGTATGAAAGCACAGCCTGGGAGATGTCTCCCACTGTCTGCTCAGAGCCCATTTTTATGGCAACCCCAGTGCTCTCCCTGCCACCTGTAGCGAGATGGAGAGAGAAGACAAGGCAGACCTCCCTTTTAAGGTGGCTCCAATAAGAAATACAGAAGCTTGCAGAATGGAGAATCATTCAACTTATCAGTCTATCTGCAGAACTGAAGGCAGGAGAGGTTTGGGCCCCTGCAAGGGTACCAATCTGGTTATCTACATCTGTTGAGTCTCAGACATTCTTGATCATTTTGAGTCCATCCAGTTTGAGCAAATGATGGATTCATCCTACACTGGAGTGCAGATCTGCTCTGAAGAGCAACTGTGAAAGTGGTGTTTTAGAAGCAGCCACTGATTTTGGCTGCCCTATTTGAGACAGCCTGGGCCTGGTTTTTAAGAACTTCAGAACTCCAAAATCAGTGGCCATTTTGGAAAACTTGGACTTTATTTCAGTTCCTAAGCTCAGGGTCTCTACCTCAAATATCCGTGGGAAGATTCGTTGGTCAGGCGAGATCAGTGGTTCTCAACATTTCCAGACTACTGTGCCTCTTTTGTAGTCTGATTTGTCTTCCGTTTCCCAAGTTCCACCTCACATAAAAACCTCTCCGGCTGCCCAGCTCTGAAGGCAGTGCCACCACCAGCAGCAGCACAGAAGTAAGGGTGGCAATACCATACCACCCTTATGTCTATGCTGCTGCTGGCAGTAGCACCTTCAGAGCTGAGCAGCTGGAGAGTGGTGGCTTTTGGCCAGGGTGTTCATGTTGTTTGCAGCACTGGAGGGCTATTTTTAAAATCCTACTCCTGTCCCACCCTGCAATATCCACTCCCACATGGTTTGTTGAATTTTTATCCCTCTCCCACTGTTATGGCAGTGGGCCCTGCAGGACCCACCAGACCCCAGTTCTGCTGCAGGGCTCTAGAGTCTGTTGTAAACTTGACAAATAAGATGAACTGACCTACCTCCTGGAAGACCTCTGCATACCCCCAGGGAGTACAAGTACCTCTGGTTGAGAGCCACCGCTCTAGAGGAGACTCATAGCCCCATTTGAAGAAGCCATTTCTATAATCACTTTTCAGAGAGGAACCCATTTTAATTATGATGAGGAAGAGATGGCCGTGAGGAAAAGTCAGGAACACCAGGGCTGCCTGTGATTACTGGATCTAGAGCAAGTCCCAACTTATAAGGTCCCTTCCTCCTGGCTCACCCCCAGCATGGAGGGTCTGACCCAATTTACTAACAGGACGCTTGAGCTATGAGTGTGGAGTAGGACTCACCCCTAATGCTGCAGTGACAGGCAGAACACAACCCCTGGCCGCCTCAGGGACTTCCCCACTCACGCACCCCAGTGTCACCTGGCACAAGGGGCAGCCCTGCCCTGTCCACATGAGCTACCATAACCCTTCTTCACCCCACACAGACCACCACCACCCACCATGCAACAGCTCAAACCAGTCTGAACTGGCCGCAGCACTGAAAAGACAGGGAAGAACAGGCTCCAGGGCAACCAGGCCAGCCACAGAATATGCAGGGACTGATCCCCACATTGGGGATCCCAGGCTCTGATACTGAGCCCCCCAGTTGCCCCCAAACACAGCCCCAGCTGGCTCCAAAATGTGCCTCCAACCCTCAGCACCCCCTGCTCCCTCCTCTCCATCAGTCCCCCCCCCTCCGGGTACCCCACCCCCCTCAACACCCCCTCCCCTCCATCAGTCCCCTCCCCCCAGAGTGCCCCCAACTCTCTCCTCCCCCTCCGGGTACCCCAACCCCCTTTGCACCCCCTCCTCTCCATCAGTCCCCTCCCCCCAGAGTGCCCCCAACTCCCTCCTCCCCCTCTGGGTACCCCAACCCCCTCAGCACCCCCTACTCCCCCTCTGGGTACCCCACCCCCTCAGCACCCCCTCCTCTCCATCAGTCC
This sequence comes from Trachemys scripta elegans, assembly GCF_013100865.1. Lineage (NCBI taxonomy): Eukaryota > Metazoa > Chordata > Testudines > Emydidae > Trachemys > Trachemys scripta. The sequence goes on from NC_048315.1 coordinate 443,144, forward strand.
CCTCCCCCCAGAGTGCCCCCAAC